>NC_136505.1:33343737-33388737 GCF_053919585.1 Euprymna scolopes | reverse complement strand
TTGTCCAGAATTCAATTATTAAAAATTAAGTTTTCCGCCATTTTACAACTTCCGTTTATGCTATGCTTTTCTTGCTTTATTTCTTTTTCAGCTAATTTTAAATTTTCCGCGGAAGATTGGTATGACATGTGAGAAGGCAGTTTGCTAGGTGAAGCAAGCCGTTGTTTATGCTGCCGCGCGCACACGCGCAGCGTAAACGGAAGCTGTAAAATGGCGGAATAGTTTGTGGGTTCAGGAGTTAATACCATGCAAAGTAAATTCCCCCCCCCGGTTTGAGTATCAGATTCGTTGTCAGCGACCTCGATTACCCCTAAAAAAAAAAATTAGAGTGGTCTGTGTTCTGTTGTAACGTATCTGAATATTTACCGAACAAACAAACAAACAAAACAAAAACAAAACAACAAAAAACAAAACAACAAAAAAACAAAACAACAATACAGAATAGCTTGATAATGCAGTGAATGCACATACTCGCCACGGAACGAAAATTTCATAATAAAAAATCACTTAAATTAATCAAGTAATTTTATTTTGATATTGAAAATAAAATTTTATGCGTAATCAAAAAAGAGATTGTCTTGCGTCGCCATATTGAAAAAACAAGGGGAGATAACCCTACAATAATTCAAAGTTATGAGTTCAGCCTTGTAATGCTACCGATATTATTAGTGCTCTTTATTAACCAATCGCTTAAAATCGTTTAAAAATTATTTCCTTTGTAACAAAAAACTACTTGATCAATTTACATAATTTTTGGAATATGATATTTTTTTGTTCCGTGACAGGTACATACAACCATAAAGATTTTTTTTTTTTAATTAAGTTGAACTAGTACTCCCTCTATCTCTTTCTCTTAAGTGCTTTTTGTCACTTTGTTCACGTTTTCCTTGGTATTCCTTTTGTGAACTGAAACTACTACCTCAACCAAAAAATTCTACTCATTGTTTCAAGGTAGCCATACCATCGAAATCTCTTTGCTCTTAACTCAAGAATATTTTTTATTTTACTGTTAAAAAAAAGAAAAAGAAAAAAAAACTTTTCAGATAATAAAATTTTCAAATGTAGGAGCCAATTTTTACTTTAAGATGGTCACGTGTTACATTAAGGGAGATGATATCTGAACTTATTTTTAGTATTTTTACTTTTTTCTTTTCAACATTTGATTTTGACAAAGATTCTTTTCATGTTCAGAAGCAATGAAACACTAAAAAGAATGGAATAGGAGAAAACCGTGTACGGTTACAAATCGGTACAATTGGTGCCCTTTATGAACCCAACCATTTAGAATGGGGATCAGTTTCATGTATAAATTTAACATAAAATTATCCATCAGTTCCATGCTGTTATAGCTTTTTAAAGCAGTCAACAAAATTGTTTTATCATAAACTTTAAGTCCCAGTGGCAAGGCTCTCCAAAAAACAACTCGTAAAACTACACCCATTCCAAAATCGCCCATTCCAAAAGCCAGTGAAATTGCATATCATTATTGGCTCACCTGGAGCTTTCACACAAGTCAACAAACGATCTGATTGGAAACCTGTGGTGTTCTCTGAAGGCTGAGTGACAACAAGTCTCCCCAGACGTCCAGTTCTCTCCACCTCCTTTGATAGCATTTGCAAATGAATTTGCATCATTGCAACAGCCTCTTACCATTGATTTCTCGCCGGCAGTGGCCATTGGTTTATACTGGAATTTGAGTGGCACTAAGCCTCTCCAAAGTCCCAGTTCTCTTTGCACTTGTTCAACCGAGGTCTGGCTGGCGCTCTCTCCTCGGTCTTTCAGTCCTTCTTGACCCTTCTCAGCTCTTTGGTGTCACTTTTTTATTGGGAGGAGCGGTGGTGAAACTATGGGGGGGGGATTCATGATGAGGGTGTAGAACTTGTAGATATGCAGCTTCAGTGTTCTTCATTCCCTGTAACGCTTATTCGTTATATTGTCTTCTTGTATTATTCTCCGCATTCAAGGGTTTTCCTTAATATTCAGTCGTTTTCATTATCGTTAGTCATACTTTTGCAGTTATTCCTCTGATTCCAATTTCTGACATTCTTTTTTCGAAGTTTTTCGGAATTGTTCCTATTATTATTATTATTATTATTATTATTATTATTAATATTACTATTATTATTATTTATTTATTTTGTAATGGTAAATTCCTTTCCATTTAACTAGTTATTAAAATTTAAAAAAAAAATGAGCGCTTATTCGGAATAATAGCAAAAATCGAATATCCAAAAATTAAATTTCAGCTAAAAGCAATGTTATCTACATAATTGCCGTGTCGAAATTAGTGACATATCCAAGAATTACGAAAAATGATGACGTAGAAAATTAATTATTAATGAAAATTGCTTTCGAAAAAAATGCAAGTTTTATTTTAATAATAAACAGAATACTTATTATGATAGCAGGGGAGGTAATCGCAGTAATGGCAGATCACTGGATCGTGAAAGTAAATGCCTTGTGTAATAATGTAGTAATATGTTACTAATTTCGATATGTCAGTTAAGTAGATTATATTGTTTTTAGGCCAATCCTACATTTTTTTTTTTACTCACATTCGCTCTTAACAAGGCACTTGAATTAAGGGGTAACTATTTGGGACCATGCCTAGGTAAGATTAGCAAAATGATGGTTTACATTGCATTTAAACTTCTGCATATCAGTACAATCAGGGAAACAGGTAGCAAGAAGGGAATTCCAAAGTCTAGCTGTTCGAGGAAAGAAACTATTAGAGTAGAAAGCTTTCTGGCATTTAGGGACCTCAACAGTGAAGGGGTGTGATTTTGTTGCTAAGCTGGTTTGTTGGGGATATGTTTGTCGAAGAGGCACAAGTGCAATGAGTTCATCAGAGCACATTCCATTAAAATGGTTGTAAAACAGGCACAGGGATGCAACATTGTGGCGATGGGACAGGGGTTGGAGTTTAGTTAACAAAGTGGGACCTATTAAATGATATGATATAAATGTGGGAGTACCTCAGAGGTCTATCCTTGGACCTTTATTATTCACTAGCAGGGGTACCCGGCGTTGCCCGAGTGTTTGTTTCCGGGACGGGGAGGGGGAGTTTTAAAAAATGTTATGGTAGGTAAGTAGGAAGGATCAAACCCGGAGTCATGAGTAAAAGTAGGAAAATAAAGTGTGAAAAAAAAAAAACAAAAAAAAAACATCTGCAACGTTAACAGTTCGGCCACCAAGAAAAGTCCATTCCAGTTGTTTAGGAAAAAAAAAAAAAAAAAAAACGACTACGGTAGGTCGGCGTGAATGTGAAAATATGTGAATTGTCCAGCACGCTAACCACTACGCCACAGCGCACTGCAACTTAGTTTGGTGATTTTAAATAACTTCACATGAAAGAACTACGAAGCCAAACCAGTGTTCTCTTCTCAACTGTTCCTTGTGAACGATCCCCAAACGGTGTTAAGTGGTGACAGGGGGAGGAGGAATTTATTAGAGAGAAAATATTTTACCACTTCCATTGATCTTAACCGATTTTGGCCGTGACCTCTCAGCAGAAAAAGTATAGAAATCTAAGATTATCGAGGAATTTGAGAAATAATAAGCCTATAACACAGCTCAGATATTGTTCTGCCGTTTGTGCATATTATATTTGCATGAAATATCTTGATTTTTAATCCTATTAATGTCAAAATCAGACGGGAAAAAATGAGTTCATTTTATTTATATAGAGAACAAAGATAGATAGAAGATAGAAAGAATAGAAGAAGATAGAAGAATAGAAAGAAAGATAGAGAAGAGAAGATAATATTCATAAATGACCTCTCTGATAAAATTGTCTCTCAGATGAGTATATTTGCTGATGACACCTATAACAGGCACGAGGGGAATGCAAATGAACACATATCTAAGGAAATGGCAGAAACACTGAAGGAAGACCTTCAATCTGTAGTGGAATGGGGATAAAAATGGATAGTCGCATTCAATGCTGCCAAGACTAAGCTTGTGTCCTTCAATAATTACACGAAACCTTCTCAACCACCAATAGTGATGGCTAAAGATATATTAGCAGAGAACATGAGTTGGAACAGATACATTGAGAGTATTGCCAGGACCGCTGCAAGGAAGGTCGGCTCTCTCTACCGTGCTAGAAAATTACTTACACTTGAAAGTATCCTGTACCTTTACAAGGCCATGTATGGAGTATTATTGCCACATTTTGGCTGGTGTATCTGCTACTAGTCTCTCGCTCCTGGACATGGTTTAAAAGAGAGTCGCCAACCTGATAGGTCCTGAACTGTCATCTAAGTTTCAAACTTTCAAATATTGCATCCCTCTGCCTGTTCTACAATATTTTAATAGTGGATGCTCTGACGAACTAAAAGCCCTTGTACGTCCTCGACGTAAATACCTCTGACAAACCCGACAATCATCAAAATCCCACTCCTACATAGTAGAGATCCCTATGTGTAAGAAGGTCTTCTATAATAGTTTCTTCCCTAGAACTGCTAATCTTTGGAACTCCCTTCCGGGTTCCTGTTTTCCCAACTGTACTGACATGCAGAAGTTCAAGTGTAATGTGAACAGACATCTTGCTGCTCAACTCCCTGCATAGTATCCCTGCAACTTATGTTCCCGATAGTAGCCCCCTACATCAAAGTTGCACTGTGCCTTGTTTGGGGTGAAAATGGAATTAAAAAAGTGAAAAAGGAATAGTAAAAAAAAAAAAAAAATTGAAGACTCTTTTTTGGACCCTATTCACGAGAGACAGGGCTAGTGGTAGATGCATCAGCCCAGATGTTGCAACTCCATGCATGGGCGAATGGTGGCTTTGTAGAGGTAAAGGATATTCTCAGGTGTGAGTAGTCTTCTAGCTCGATAGCCGGAACCCACCTTCTTTGTAGCAGCTTTCGCAATGTTCTCAATGTATTTGTTCCAGTTCATACTGCCAGTAAATGTTAAGCCGAGATATTTGAAGGAAGAATTCTCAGATAGGGTGTTATTTGTCATGAATATCAGTGGTTGGAGAGGTGCCTTGTAATTGTTGAAGGAGAGCAGCTTAGTCTTATTAAGTTAGTGTACATCCGTTCTTCCCTTGTGCATGTTAATTGAGCATTGTATCATCATCAAATATACTCCTCTCGGACACAATATTATCAGGGAGGTCGTTAATGAATATCGGGGATAATAATGGCCCAAGAATCGACCCCTAATGCACTTCTGCATTTATGTTATGCTGTTTAAAGGGATGGTCCTATTGTCTAAGGATCTAATTATTGTTTAAATTCATAATGTTTGTCAGAGAAAAGATTAGCTTTTACGAGGTGGTGGACTGGTGGACTAGTGCTTAATTAATTACGGTTTTAAAGATTTTAGCGAAGAGGGGAAAGAGACTGATAGGGTGATAATTGAGAGGGTCAGTCCTTTTACCAGAATTCTTGTAAACTAGTACCACAGAGGCTACCTTTCGTCTATTAGGGAAGCAAGATTCAGCTTGGCATCTATTGTAGAGCTTGAATGTTTTAAGGGAGGTAACTCTATTTTACTAAGAGATTGGTTTAGTCTTTTCATACGAGAATTTGGCCACTAAAACTTTATTTAATGTAACAACGTTTTATAACATACTTAATAAAAAATGTAAAAAGTGATGGTACTTGAAGAGGTATTGTAACTTTTTATTAAACAAAACATATGTATGAAAAGAAGGATCCAATTATGAGTTTTTCAACTATTTTGACAAAGTTTTAAAACACATTAATAAAAATGTAAAATGCGACGATATTTAATTTAAACAAAATATTCGAAGAATTGTAAAAATTATTGATTTTTTTTTTCAACTACTTTATCTAATGTAGCAAACAGTTTAAAAAATATGAACATTTTTCACAAAAATTAATAACTTATTTTTTTTAAATAAATTTATTTTGATATTTTACGTAGCGATGTGTCGCTACGTACGATGTTTCACAGAAATGAATGGATGTTTTTTAACAGTTCCAAAAATATAAATATTTCAAATTTAAATTACATAGTAAATACGAATCCAGCAGATGATTTTGCCAAGTTTTTTTTTTTAATTGGCGACACGACAGAAATGCCTAATGGTGGATATGAAGTTTGATTTTTGAAATTATATTATTACGAAAACGTACCAAAAAATGTTTGGAAAATAAGTCGAGACAAGTTATTTCCCTTGACATGAAAATTTGATCGAGTTTGCACATGAAGTGATTAATGTAAGGAAGATAATTCCGTTTGCCTAAGAGTTTTTTTAGTGTTTTTTTTTTTTTAGATTATTATTTTTTTAAAAAATGACCTTAGCTTCTTTTTAAATAAAAAAAGTTTTGTTCCTGGCAAATGTGCATTGAAAATGGTGCTGACTATGTAGACAAATAATTTCTGGAATATAAAAGGTCGCTCGTTGTAACGGCAAAGTATTTGATTGTCCCATACGGTGATTTCGAAGAGCATATGAGATGTTTCAAGCAATAAATTCTTAACTTGAATATATATATATATATATATATATATATATATATATATATATATATATATATATATATATATATATATATATATATATACTAGCAAAAGTACCCGTCGTTGACTGGGTTAAAAAACAGCCTACAGAAAATGGACTCTGATTTATGAAAGTATGAGAGGTTATGAAAACGAAGGGTTGTAAAGAGATAGCTTCGAATTTGGGGGTATTAAAACCAAAGCAAAATATGATGAAAGTAAAAATAAAATAGATAAACCCCATAATGTATTATATCATACCTGTTCACACTGAAACACTTATCACAATATTCTGTGGCGCTATATTAAAAAACATTGTTAAACTTTGTGACATATTTCCATTCTATGGAGGTCAGGCGCGAACGAACACACCATAATTTTATTATACCATATTTCTTCAAACTGAAACATAATTATCAAAGTATACTTACGCAGATAGATATGAAAAGTCTTTATTAAAGTGTGTGCCTATTTCCATTCTATGGAAGCCAGGCGCGAACGCAGACCCCACAATTTTATTATACCATCCCTAGTTACGATTTAACATACTTATCAAAGTATTATCAAAAACACTTATCAACGTTTTTTTTTAAATTTTGAAATTTTTTATTTCCATACTTTGGGGGCCAGGCGCGAACGCAGACCCCACAATAAAACATACCCATTCCTGTGTCTCAATGCATCTTCTATCATTATATGTAATCAGTTTTTTAAAATAGTCAACCATATAGGAACCTATTCGTGACCACACACACACACACACACACACACACACACACATATCCAGCTTTGTATTATAGATATGTGTGTACTAGCATTTCAGCCCGGTGATACCCGGGTGTTTGGAGGTGTGTGTTGAGCAAAAAAATCAAAAAACAAAAGTAGTAGTAGGAAAGCAGGCTCGAACCCGTATCGCAAAGGAGGAAAAAGGATGGGGAAAAACGTGACGTCTTTGCTATTACGACCACCGCCAAACCGGGAGTGACGTAGGTTTTAATTAAGACTAGACAATCGAAAGGAGAGGATGACTTTCGAAAATATCGGCGAAAAAAACGCCCCTCCCCTGTAGAAAGTGCACAGTTGAAGGTGAAGATATTGTGTAGGGAAATGTACACACACACACACACACACACACACACACACACACACACACACACACACACACACTTTCACTTTTATATATATACTAGCATTTCAGCCTGGCATTGGCCGGGTGTTTGGAGGTGTATGTTGAGCAAAAAAAAAAAAAAAAAAAAAAAAAAAGCGGTCAATCTTTTAACTTTTACCTCTATTATTACCCCTTAACATTTATTGTTTTGGGCTCAAATAAATTTATTAAGTTAGATCCATGTCCAAGGAACCTATATCTAAAATTTCAAGTATTTAGACCCAAAATTGCCGGAGAAGTTTGGTAGAGTTCTCAAAGGTCAAATCGTTGAACTTTGACACTTTAACAGCTAAATGTCTGGCAAAAACGGATCACAAAGATTTTCCCAAATCTCAATACCCTGTATATGAAATTTCGAGTCTGTAGACTGAAAATTGAGAGAATTATTGCGTTGGAAAATGTACACAGACAGACAGACACGTTCACTTTTATAGATATATAGACTAGCATTTCAGTCCGGCGTTTCCCGGGTGTTTGGAGGTATATGTTGAGCAAAAAAAAAAAAAAAAAAAAAGAAAAAAAAATGCGGTCAATATTTTTTTAAACTTTGACCACTATTATAACCCCTTAATCTTTATTGTTTTGGGTTCAAATCAACTTATTAAGTTAGATCCCTGTCCAAGGAACCTATATCTAAAATTTCAAGTGTTTATAACTAAAATTGTCGGAGGAGTTTGGTAGAGTTCTCAAAGGACAAATCATTGAACTTTTACCACTTGACAGCCAAATTTCTGGCAGAAAACCGATCACAAAGATTTTCCCAAATCTCGGTACAGTATATATCAAATTTCGAGTCTGTAGACTGAAAATTGACAGAGTTATTGCGTTGGAAAAGTTACACAGACACACACAGACACACACACACAGACATGTTCACTTATATATATATATATATATATATATATATATATATTAATCTACAGAATTTACCTTTAATCATTACACTTATCTATAAATCTATAAAAGTGAACGTGTCTGTCTGTTTGTCTGTCTGTGTACATTTCCCTACACAATAACTCTGTCAATTTTTAGTCTACAGACTCGAAATTTGATATACAGGGTACTGAGATTTGGGAAAATCTTTATAATCCGTTTTCGGCCATAAATTTGGCTGTCAAGTGGTCAAAGTTCAACGATTTGACCTTTGAGAACTCTAACAAACTCCTCCAACAATTTTATGTATAAACAATTGAAATTTTAGATATAGGTTTCTTGTACATGGATCTAACTTAATAAGTTGATTTGAGCCCAAAACAATAAATGTTAAGGGGTCATAATAGGGGTCAAAGTTAAAAAAAAAAAAAAAATTGACGTCTGTGGTCTCTACCAAATTACTCGGACAATTTCTGGTCTAAACATTTGAAATTTTACATAAAGTGTATTCATAGATAGGGCAAGCTTTTTAATCGGTTTTGGTCGAAAATCTTTAGTTACCAATATATAAATGTATGTATGTATGTATGTATGTATCTTTGCATGTCTGCCTAAACTTTCGACAGAGGCGACGGATTTTTACCAGATCAGTATCGTCTTGACGTAAGACCTTTCAGATGACAAATATCGAAAAATTGACTAAAAACATTAATATCTCCACCTTCAACTGGACACTTTTCTACAGGGAGGGGGGTCGTTTTATTTCGCCGATAGTTTCGAAAGTCATCCTCTCCTTTCGATTGTCTAGCCTTAATTTAACCCTGCGTCATTCCGGTTTGGGGCTCGTAGCAGCGAAGACGTCAGGTTTTCCCCCTTTCTTTTCCTACTTTGCGGTACAGGTTCGAACCTGCTTTCCTACTACCACTTTTTTTTCTATTTTTTTGCTCAACATACACCTCCAAACACCCGGGCAACGCCGGGCTGAAATGCTAGTATATATATAAAAGTGAACGTGTGTGTGTGTGTACATTTCCCTACGCAAAAACTCTGTCAATTTTCTGTCTACAATCTCGACAATTGATATACAGGTACTGAGATTTGGGAAAATCTTCGTAATCTGTTTTCGTCCAGAAATTTGGCTGTTAAGGGGTCAAAGTTCAACGCTTTGACCTTTGCGAACTCTACCAAACTCCTTCGACAATTTTGGATATAAACAATTGAAATTTTAGATATAGGTTCCTTGGACATGGACCTAACTTAATAACTTGAATTGATCCCGAAACAATAAATGTTAAGGGGTCATAATAAGGGTCAAATTAAAAAAAAAAATTGAACTCTGCGGTCTCTACAAAATTACTCGGACAATTTCTGGTCTAAACATTTGAAATTTTACATAAAGTATATTCAGAGGTAGGGCAAGCTTTTTAATCGGTTTTGGTCGTAAATTTTTATTTACCAATATATAAATGTATGTATGTATATTTGCATGTCTGCCTAAAACTTTCGACAGAGGCGACGGATTTTTACAAGATCAGTATCGTTTTTAAGTTCGATCATTCAGACGATAAATATCGAAAAATTGGCTAAAATATATCAACTGGGCACTTTTCTACATGGGGTCGCTTTTTTCATCGATAGTTTCGAAAGTCACCCTCTTCTTTCGATTGTCTACCCTTAATTTTAACCTATGTCACTTTCGGTTTGGCGGTGGCCGTAACAGCAAAGACCCCAGGTTTTGTTCCCATTCTTTTCCTACTTAGCGGTACGGGTTCGAGCCTGTTTTATTCCTCATCTTTCCTTTAATATTATTGTTTTTGCCCCCCCCCGATAGTATTGAGTTTTGCTTATCTGGATAAGTTTTTATTTATTAAAACGTTGATAATACACACACACACACACATATATATATGTATGTATTTACTAACTGGCCACTCGATATTGGCCGCTTATAATATACGCTTAAGTATGGTATTTTGATTCATGCAGATTACATATTCATTATTATAGAGACAATTCCCGTTCGCTTATTATATTGGACCTCATATGAAGTAGTGAGATCAAAACTATATATATATATATATATATATATATATATATATATATATATATATATATATATATATATATATATGAGAGTAAATAGTTTATAAAACATGTTAAGAACACTTTGAAAAAGAGTTAAAAACATATTTAATTTGAAAAGGAAGCACTAAATAAGTGAATAGTACTTAATCCTTCTCATCACAGGGTAGGAAATAGCAAAATGTGGGATCGGATTTTGCTTGCAAAAGTATTTGATGAAACTGCAAGTAAGTTAAAGATCTTACTTGATAACAAACAGCGAAGCAGAGGGAATATGGTGAAGAAAAAAATGATTTCACGTGAATGTATAGTCTGGTAAAAGAAAAAGCATCCAATGACGGTAAAATTCAAAAATGTAAATCCAAGAAAGTTAGTTAAATTTCCATTCGCACAAGTAAAATCCAAGGAAATCGTGTAATTTGAAAATTGTCCAAAAATAATCCAAAAAGCCAAATCCGGGGAATAATTCACAAATAGGTACAAGAAAAAGAGGAAATAATTCCAATAATATTATTAAATGAAAAATAAAATATGCTTTAAACTCGACAACCGAGACAAGGCGTAATTAAGAAAAATGAGTGAAGAAGAAGAGAGAAAAAATGAGTGAAGAAGAAGAAAAAAAGATTGAATGGTGATTGAATAAAATATAAAATAGAAAAGCAAATGTCAAAATGAACCAGACAAGATGACGTTAAAAGGCGCCAAAAATATTGGGCAAAAAAGAGGTCAACTAAAATGTACAGGTTATTACTTAAGAAAATATCAGCAGGAGTTATTAAAAGTCAGTAAAACAAAAATGAAAGGGGAGAGGATGGCCGGTATCTGCAAATTCCGGATAAAGCAAGTAATATGTAAGAAAATGCATATAGTAAAATATAAGTAAATATACATACTGGATATGAATGTGTAGGTAGATTGATATATTTGATAGATAGGAATATTTAAACACTAAAACGGAAATTGCAGATAAAAAACCGGCCAAACAAAGAAGAAATAAAGACTTAAAATAAAGGATTATTAAGTTATAAAGTATTTAGAAAGTATGTAGAAAAAACGATAATGTTAAGAAAAATTATATATACCTGAAAGGTTAAAGTAATAGCTATGTAATTTCAAAATTACCATAATTAAATTTGAACTTATGTTTACAGAAAGAGATCAATTCGGTTTTAGAATTTATTATATTGTTACTTTGAGGGAAGTTATAGCTTCGATTGTGCAGAGGCGACATGACTTAGAGCCAGGAGTATAAGACTTAACTTTTTTATGATAGTCCATTTAATTGAAAGGAGGTATCATTAGAATTAAGTTTTTTTAATTAAAGTAGTTAGAGAAATTCCTTGGTTATTATTAGAAGTATGGTTGTTAAAAGAAGAAATGTGGTTTGATATTCTTTTCTTAATTAATGTTGAAGTAGCGCCGATATATGTATGTACTTTATTAAAAGCTCGAGGTCTGAAATTAATATTAATTTGCTGATTTGTATTAGTTAAATAGTTTGAATTTTGGTCATTGTGTTCAACAAAGGGTGGAACAATGATTGTACGAGGACTGTTTTGGAGGGGATAATGAGTGTTGTTAGTGTTAGGATGGCTGTTAAGAGAAATAGTATTATTTTCATTCTTCTTCTTCTTCTTCTTCTTCTTATTATTATTATTATCATTATTATTATTATTGCTAGTTGTATGATTGTAGATGGACGGGCTGCTCGAGTGGTATATTGGATTAGTAACTATATCAGATGGAGGATGGGAAGAAGGATAACTTGAAGATAAAATAGTAGTGTCTGTTATGGGAGGATTGCGTGGGAGCTCAGTAATTGTGCATGAATATATAACATCTTTATGGATGCAATCATTATTGAGTGGGCACAGATGTTTGTTATTACAATTACAGTTAGTTTTGGGTTTAATTGGGAAAGAGATTTTTTGGGCTGATTTCATTTTTTTTGTTATTAGATGTTAAGATTCTTTGTGCTAAATTAGGCATTGTTGAATAAGAAATCCTTATTAAGTTTTTATTGAAAATAGAACTATATCTGTGTGGGTATTTGAAAGAGTTTTGTACAATGTTGAAGAATTCCTTAGGTATATTAGTTTTGACATTTACGCTAAATGGAGGAGTAAACCAAATCTTTTTCTTTCTCCTAATGCAACTTGGTGGGTTAGAGGTATTACGATTAGTATTTTGGTTTGGATTATATATGTAGACTGGTTTATTTTATTATATATATATATATATATATATATATATATATATATATATATATATATATAATATATGCTGTGAAAAGGAAGCGGAAGACCAGAGGCTCGTCGTTTCGCCCGATTTATGCGGGCTTTTTCAAGAGGTGTGGTCACCGCATAATTCGGGCGAAACGTTGAGCCTCCGGTCTTCTTCCTTTTCACATCATAACATCGGATTTTATCCATTTTAAAATTCATATATATATATATATATATATATATATATATATATATATATATATATATATATGATCAGATGATTTTCGGCGTTCTAACAAAAGAACTGTTAATGTCATCGGCAACTGAATGCGACACCGTAGTTCACAGCAAAACTCTACAATCCTAATAAAAATAAAACAGAGTAAGGAAGGAAGAAAGTGGAGGAAAGTACGATCCCGTGTGGTCAAGCTGTCACAGCGGGAGGGTATCGTTTTTTTTTTTTTATCTTGGCGGTTGTTTATTGGCCTAAGTGTTTGCTTTAATCTGATGTAATATTATACTCCCATCGTTGTTATTTCCCTATTTTAAGTATTTATGGCTCGTTTTACTCCTTATTTATGAATTTGATTGATTATTCCTCACTTTGTTATAAATCAATTTATTTCTCGTTTTCACTTATTCATTTATTTGTTTATTTATTTCAAAATAAGATATACGTTTACATGGTTAAATTAACAGTGAACGAATAAACAGGTTTATTCATATTATTGAATTAAAAGTGATAATATGGGAGTTACATCTTCCACTTAAACCTGGTGTCCATAGTAATTACATAGACAAAAATTTTCATATCTATATAAAAACTTAATTTCAATGGTTGTCATTCTTTCATTTGGGTTGTTTATCTTTTCCTCAATACTTGAGTATAAACCTCAATACTTGAGCATAAATATATTTTATAAGTTTATATGCTTCGTTATAGATGTAGTTTTTTCCAAACCATATACATGTAACCAAATACATAATAGCATACATGTTTGTGTATTGGTAGAACATTCCATTCTCACACACCCGTTAGTTAAAGTATTTAGTTATAGCTTGAGATCAGTTATGTGGTTGGTTTTCTTATGTTACACTGCTTTACGATAATATATCTCGGAGGCATGTATAAAAATTTCAGTTATAAGCATGGTGTCCACATAGATTATTTTAGTTTATAAAATAAAATAAAATAATATAAAATATTTGCGAGAAATTAACTACGGACGCTGATAATAGTAGGACGCTGATAATAGTAGTAACAGAAAGGACACTAATAGTAGTGTTAACAGAAAGACCTGCACTTGCTGAAGATCAACCGAATGCCCACTAAGCAATAATTGCCGATTGATATTCTAAATCTACAAAATTCACATTTTTGTAAAAAAAAAGGTCAAGGTCATATCCGAGGAAACCCTTGACCTTGAGATGTGCAACAGATGCCATTCAATCCCTTTCATGTAAATCTATAAGTGTAGCAAATTTGAAAAAAAATCCGTATCGAGCATGGTATTTGCCCTCCCCCCCATTGTTGATTTGAGGCGGAATAAGCCATATATATATATATATATATATATATATATATATATATATATATATATATATATATATATATATATATATAGTATCGGCTATGTACTAATTTTATTTGAACTTCTGAAAAAACTGTTTAACCATTCGAACTAATCATTTACCAATACCCAATATAGCCATACAATTTCCAACCGCGCCCTAAACTACAGAACGTGTCTAATATACGACGAAAAGTGGCTTTTTTTCATCAGTGGATATGAGAATCTAAAATGTACGAACTAATCAAATAAAAGATCACCATAAAAGCCGCGTAACAGATGGCCAAACCATTTTCATTTTAGTCGACAATCGTTCCGATTTGATTAAATGTAAGCGTTCTCTTCCGATCGATAAATGTTACAACGGATTGGTAGCGGGGGGTAGGTTATCCGCTATATTTTTTTTTTTTTTTTTTTTTTTTGGTATTAAAACTTCTCTGTGAACATTTTAACAATATCGTCGACTTAAAAAAAAAACGTGCCTGGGAAATTTGTATTCGTAAAAAATAAACATAAACACACACACACACACACACACACACACACACACACACACACACACACATGTATATATATTTACTATAATAACTATTAAATACCTACAGACACTAGTGTTTCATCCTTTCGGGTGTCATTAGTGCAGAGTGTCACGATTAACACCAGTCAATAGATCCGAACCCGTCGATACAAGCCACCCCTGGCTTCATTAGCAAGAACCTAATTAATTCGGCTACCGTTAACCGCGAGAAATGCTGTTGAATTTTAAACATTTATTTTAAAAAATGTTTTTTAACGTCTGTCAGAGTGATCTAATCATTATATGATGATCTGCACATAAGAGCTCAGTTGACCGACTTTAATTCTACTATTCTACTCAACGATGAGAAACGAGTTTCTTAAAGGAACTGACATAATTATTTATTTACTATAATAACTATATATATATATATATATATATATATATATATATATATATATATATATATCTCTATATATATATATATATATATATATATATATATATATATATATATATATATAGCGTAACGGAATTATAGACAACCAAAACTGGTGTCAGTTAAAAATTTACGAAACCGGACTTCCGGTTCTTTTCTTTTTTGTTTTTGTTTTTATGGCAAAAATGTTTTTATGTTTAAGTTATTTTTGGTCACGCAGAAGAATAGACGACTCGAATTTTGAATTTGTTTTTAGTATTATATATATATATATATATATATATATATATATATATATATACTACTTTATGAAATATTTCGTTCTTCCTTCCTTTCTTTCTTTCTTTTTAGAAAAATGAAATTATTTTTAATCTGACACTGTTTGTTGCGGACTTTGAGACGATCCCCCATTTCATTCTAACATTTTAGGGCAGTTAACACAAAATTTTCGGCATAAGTTCATCGCATCGATCGGAAACTACTTTCTTAATTTAATTTCTGGGGGAAAGATTTGAACATTTAATCTATATATTAATACGATAGCGTGTGTTAATGTGTGTGTGACGCTTACATCTTTTTTCTTCCGAGTGTATGTCGTTTAATTGTTATGACCTTCCATTTCTTGTAATAAATAATTTTGCCAAGAATTCTTCATAAGTATGGTTTCGATTTCGATTATAGCTCATAGATTGAAATCACAACTTTATAATATATAAGAAAATTGACTCTATAATAATATATACGAAATCTGCACCAATCAAAATACCAGACTTAAACGTATTTTGCGATCGAGTTACACCGGGCGCTCCTGCTAGCCTGGATAAATACTTTTGAAGTTTTAACAAAAGAGCTACAATAATATCAGGGTGTCTCCATTTACGCTGAACATCTACAGAATGCTAACACCAATCTATTATATATGAAAGAGTCCGCTGTGGAATTTTCACAGGTCCCGCTACTTTATTAAATAATATTTTACATGAAAATGCGTGTATTATGTTATAAAAAATTACACACACACACACACACACACACACACACACACACACACACACACACACACACACACACACACACACACACACACACATATATATATATATATATATATATATAAAGTTATTTATACATAAAGTGTGTGTGTGTGTGTGTGTGTGTGTTTGGATTCTTAATCAGGTGATGTGATGCATCTAGTGTGTTGTTTACAAGTTAGTGTAAAGTTCATGCTTGCATGCCTTCTCGCTTCCAGCTAACACCGCTGGCTAACCTCACGGTGAAAAGGGAGCAACTATGCATAAGTCTTCCCTGCCAGTACATAGCCTCTCCATCATCAGAACTCCTACAGTGTCTCCACGTTATCCACACACGTTAACTGGGTGCCTTGCGACCCCAGGCTAAACCTGTAGAAGATCTCGGAGTAGTAAGGAACCCCATAGGTAGTGTGTTATTGCACACCGATGTGTGGACACACCCTGGCACACTACCAACCCCTACTCCACTGTCTTGTAGGTGCCCTTGGTTGGGCGAAGACTAGGGGAACCAACCCCAAAATCAAACACTACTGTCTTGTGGGCCTTATCACCGCAAAAGGCTAAGAGATGGGAACTTTGACTTCAAATCCTACTGCTGTTTTACAGTTTTCCTTAAACGGCTATGGAACTTCATCCAGAAAGGAAAGGCGTAGTAGCGGACACGATAGGGCGACTGCCTGATTGAGATTACTTTCGGCCAGAAGCTGCGGCCTCCTCTGTTGTTAGTCGTCGCGGGTTCGCTCCACTGGACATTAGCATTGGAGGGTTCAGAGAGTGCTTATCTGATGCACAACAGATACTACACCTAAAGCAAGTTAGGAGCCAAAGTGGAAAGTCCTGTACCGAAAGATAAAGCACTGAAGTTCCGACTAGTAATCGTCAAGGCTGATATATATATATATATATATATATATATATATATATATATATATATATATATATATATATATATATATATATATAGTGGAGATGGTAATTAATAAAAATTGAAGAAAGTGCTCAATACTGTTGTAGAGCAAATATGCGTTTTATTTTTTATTACCGTATCTTTCTGTTAAGTTACATTATTGTTTCGACTACTCGGCCGTTTATTTGGCCGTCTGTAGCGTCCCCAACAATAATGTAACTTAACAGAAAGATACGGTAATAAAAAATAAAACGTGTATATATATATATATATATATATATATATATATATATATATATATATAACACGTATGGTTCTGCGATTTGCGACCACCTTATAAATAACCATGCGTGTGCCACGAATTTCAGTGTTTACGATCTTGAGTAAGTCGCACTCCCCTATAATTAAAAAAATCTAGAGACTATTTTTATTAAGTCTTTGAGACCTTCTCTTTGCAAGCAAAAAGAAAATCTTTTAGAACTTAATTTAGTCTCGATGTAATTTTTCCCCCGTTTATTTTTCGTTTTTTTATTCCTACCCCGCCATATTCATGGCTTTTTTTAAAATCGTATTTTCCTCGATTTAGCTCTGTTGAGCGAAGAACGAAAGCTGGCTAGCTAACCTTTATTTTCATTTTTATTTTTTTAAAATCATGTGTTGATTGGTCTGTATTTAGGCATTATTAAATTCTGTAACCCCCGAAAAATTTCATATATATATATATATATATATATATATATATATATATATATATATATATATATATATATATGTATATATAAACAACCAACCACAAAATTCGCGCATAAGCCTGAAGAGTCCTAGAGTGGATGAAACGCGGAATATTCAGTGTAGCTTAATCGCCATATATATTTTATAACTTACTAACTAGCTCTACCTACGTATTGAGCACTTTTGAAGTAAATACTTAATGTTTACGCATAAATTTATACTTTCGTATATTTATTTTATATGAGCAAATTAAGTATATAATATATATATATATATATATATATATATATATATATATATATATATATATATAAAATAAAAATTACAATTAAATTTACCAAAATGATCCAAGATAGTAAAACTTAAGTATAGTATAAATATTAAAGAATTAATATTTATAAAGTAATCTCAACCAGATGTAAAAGCTCGATAAACCAAATAGGAGATAGAGCTTATAATAAGAGCAAATAGTTTATAAAACATGTTAAAAAACATTTTAAAAAAGTTAAAAACATATTTAATTTGAAAAGCAAACACTAAATAAGTGGATAGTCCTTAATCCGCGGAGTTTCGAAGAAATACTTTCCTTCTCATCAGAGGGTAGGAATTAGCTAAATGCGGGATCGGATTTTGTATGCAAAAGTATTTGATTAAACTGCAAGTAAGTCAAAGATACTTACTTGATAACAAAAGTGAAGCATAGGGAATAGGGTGAAGAAAAAGGTGATTTCACGTGAATGGATAGTCTGGTGAAAGGTAAAGTATCCAATGACGGTAAAATCCAAAAATGTAAATCCAATATATATATATATATATATATATATATATATATATATATATATATATATATATATATATGAATGAAACACGGAATATTCTGTGTAGCTTAATTGCCATATATATTTTTATAACTATATATATGTATAGTAAGTTATGAAAATATATAATACGAATTCTCACGAGAATGAAACGCGAAATATTCTGCGTAGCTTAATTGCCATATATATTTTCATAACTTACTACCTTGCTCTACCTAAGTATTGAGCACTGTTGAAGTAAATACTGAAAATTTACGCATAAAATTATATTAATTTATGCGATTAAATAGAATATATATGTATATATATATACTCTACTTAATCACATAAATTAATATAATTTTATATTAATTAAAGTGATTAAATAGCGTATATATATATATATATATATATATATATATATATATATATATATATATATATACTCTATTTAATCACATAAATTAATATAATTTTATCGATCCTTGCTTGAGGCAGTTGCCTGTCTAGCCGCACTGATGAGCTGTGAAACAGCGAAACAGTACTGTATGTGGATGACTATATATACATACATACACACACATATATATATATACATATATATATATATATGTATATATATATGTATATATATAGATAGATTCAAAAAGAGTATTGTTAAGTTTACTTATTGCGTAATTCTGTAACTCAAAAGAAATATAAATCTTAATACTTATATTTATAGGATAACGCTAACCAGATGAAAAAGCTCAATAAACCAACTAGGATATAAAACTTATTATAAAAGTATAAAATTAAACTCTGTAAATTAGAATTTACGAATAATTTATTATTCGACAAAAAATACACAATGAACATTTGAACAATTCCTTATTACGCGGAGTTTCCAAAAATGCCTTCTCTGCTGATGAAAGATATTAGCAAAATATCACTTAACTAGGATTTTGCTGTTTAGTGCATAAAATGAAACTGCAAAATCTGAGACGAATCATATTTGCATAAAAGTTAATGAAAATGCAGAAAAAAAAAAAAACACATGCGAAAGGATATTTAGATGGAGTCCAGGTAAATCCAGAAGAATGATTGGGTTAATAAGAATTCATGCAAAAAACTTCAAATTGTAAATCCGGATGAGTGAAAAATCAGAGTCTAAGTTGCAATAGAGCTTTCCATATGGTAATTTAGAATGTTTCAGTCAAAAAATATACATGGTCATATCTCAAACCAAAAGCAGAGTACTTCATCCAAGGAGGTGCGGTGGGGGCAACCGGCCATCCCAGGTCATAAAATACGCTTAAATATATTTTAATTCATACAGATTTCGTATTTATTATTACAGAGACAATTGTTTACTGAATATTATAGTGTGCCTAACATATAGTACCGAGTTCAAAAGATTAAAAAAAAAAATACTTGAGTATTATCAGCTAGAATCGAAACCAAAACATTTAGCGCACCGACCGCGTTCCCTACCATTTTAGCTATCGACAGAGAAAGAAATATCTTAAATTAAATCACTTCAAGCTATGAATGAATTTGCGAATGCACCAAGTAATAAAAATATGTCGGCACTATTGAAATGTACATTTTGAATTTCAACTTGCTGACATATTTCTATACACGTTATTTCTCCATCCAAACAAAGATTTTAATCGTTATAAAAATATTTTGTGTTACTATTTCCTGTTACTTTCAATGTTATGTGACGAGTAGTTTAAGAGTTTATCGGTTTAATATTTTCACACAGACACACACAATCTGCTGTGATATATATATATATATATATATATATATATATATATATATATATATATATATAGTTGGTAAAACTGTTAATTAGTAAAAACCTGAAGAGAGTGCTCAATACTATTGCAGAACAAATATGTGTTTTATTTTTTATTACGTTTTTATCTGTTTGATTACATATGTTTCGGATGTTGGACCATGTTTACAATCCAACAGCCTCGTCAGACCTTACAGAAATGATTGTTAGTATTTGGAAGAAGTGTTTTAGAAAAAAAAACGAGAAAAAAACAAGAGAGGGGGGGTTAGGAGATAATAAGGGGGGGGAGACGGGTATCGACAATATTTCAGTTTTGGAGGTAAAATATATTAGATTGTATTGTGTGTGTGGCGGTAGCAGATTCAGGTAGGCGTTGGTGGAGATATATGGGTATAGAGAGGGGGAGTTGGAGAGAGGATGGTAAAGAAAAAAGAGAGGGGGTAAGAAAGTAGTGGGGAGGAGTTTCAAATTTTAGGTTTTAAATTTTGACTGTTTTTTCTTGTTCGGCCAGGTATATGAAGTACATGTGAGAGGGAGAGAGAGAGAGAGAGAGAGAGAGAGAGAGAGAGAGAGAGGGCGAGAGAGAAAATGTTTTTGTAGGTGTCATGTGTTTGACAAGTACAAGGTTCGATTTAAAATTTTCGTAGTCGCTATAAGTCGACTTGTTCATTTCAGTTGGCAATGAGTTGTTTTTAGGTAGTAAAGGATTAATATATACGCTAATGCACACGCAAATACGCATACATGCATACACATACATATGTACATTTCTACACATCCATATACAGACACATACGCACATACACATATATATAAACAATGTATATGCTGACATACCTGCATCTATATGCAGACATATACACACATACACACAACTCCTATACGCATATACATACTCACATATATACATAGACACACACACACATATATATATACACCTACATATATACATAGATATAGATCTCCAGTAAGAAGTAAATGTATATATACATACATACAAACATATATACACACATGTACCCATATATACGTATATACAATTGCATAAATATACATATTTATAAAAATATAAATATACAGACATATATATATAGTGTATATTTATACCAAATAAATAAAGTAAAGGTAGGATAAATAAATAATAATAATAAATAAATAAGTAAATACATGGGTGTAGTTAATAATGCGAGGTTAGGTAGACGCATCGTTAAATTCATATATATGGGGTGGGCTCCTAACATGGTGCTTTGGGCAGTGGTTATGTTTAACTTTATTTTCAGTGTTAAATGTATTGTGGATACAGGCATATACATACATACAAACACATACATGCATATAAACTCAGATATAGCTATACCTGTATACATACGTTCAGCCATGCATGCCTATAGATACACACATATATACAGGCATTAACACCCAGATGTACACAAACACATACATGTGCACATAGATATAGATATACCCATATACATTCAAGTATATACACACGACCCATTAGCACATACATTCATACACGCGCACATAGAAACATATACATAAACACACATGAGAATATATATATAGACCCAATCATGCCCGCACATACACATACAAATACATATGAAGATACATGTACGGATCTCCAGTAAGATGTAGATATACATACACATACATACATATGTGCATACACACATGTACCCATATACACGTATATACAACTAGCCGATTTACCCGAGCTTTGCTACGGATATATTTGTATTACACAATACTAATTGGCATTCTTTTAATATTTATGTAATTACAGGTTCGAAACCAAAACTTCTGGGTAAACGACATTTCTTGTACCACTGGTAAAAATGTAAACGAAAGTTCTACATTACGTAGAAAAAAAAACTGTACAGGTCCGTTTTCAGTTTATGTTGCTCCCAAAAATGTAAATTAGGATTTTTGCGGATAAACTATGCTTGGTTGTATATATAAAAAGTACCCCATTTTTAATAAAGGAAGGACTTTCACATAAAAATTTAATAAAAAAAAGATACGGCAAAAATTGAATTACACTTGTAAATCATATCTAAAAAATAGCACGGTTCGTAAACTGCAGAAGTACTAAACAGATAAAAACACCCGCATTTTTGTACTTCTGCAATTATTTTTCTTTGAGTGACGCTGAGACATAAAGCGACACCCCACTTCCTCGAAAAAAAAACCATAATTACGTCGAAAATCCCCCACACAAATATATATTATCAACTAAATCAATTACTCAGATAGGAAAACATAAGATCTTTCTCAAAAGAAAATCGAAGAAAAAAAAGTGAAAAAAAAAAACCGCCTAGGAATATATCTGATATAAAAAGCATTACTTTACCTTGTTTCTTTTTCAAAGTATTATGGAAACGTTAATAAAATTCAGACAGTCAAGTGAATAGTTGAAAAATGATTTTAAAATCGTCCGTGGGAAATAAATTTTCACCTTTTGGTAAACGTGCTCACACCTTACAATGAATCGACATTTATAGCCGAGACTTTAATAGAGGGCTAACGATTTAAAGCATTTTGTAGAAAAATAAAATCATCCTTAGCCTAATTATTTATTTTTTATCAATATTTGTAACTTTTACATTCATAGAAAATAAATAATTAAAACAAATCATTTTATCACCATATCTTTCGATTTGGTTAAAAACTATATCCGTTCATAACCGGAAGTGAAAAATCAGTGAAAATTACTTAAAATGTGCCAGTTAAGCAAATAGTACAAAATAACTTGAATTAAAATAATTTAAATAAATTAACTTTAAATAATACTCTTAAATAGAACAATTACATCAATTACATTACTATAATCAGTAATTTTAATTGAGAAAATTATTTAAAAAGATTTTCTTTAATATAATATGCAAATTAGATTAGTTCTATTATGTACATTGCCTTCAATATAATGTATATATATTGATCGTGATGCTATTTATTTATATAGAAAATCTTATAGTAAATAAAATTTATATAAATAACCGTTTTCAGCAGGAAGTTTTGTATATATTAATCAAATTGTGAACAAACAAACAAACAAACAGACAGGATTACGGATTTATATATATAATAGACTATATAAATATACGCACATATATAGACATATGTATATGCATAGAGATGTGTATATTTATACTAAGTAAGTAAAGTTATGGTAAATAAATAAATAAACAAATAAAGGATAAATAAAGAAGCGGGTGTAGTTAATACTCCGAGATTAGGTAGACGTATTGTAAGATATGTTCAGAATACATGTTGTTGATTTAATATTTAGGGGTATGTATTGATTTGCTTTGCTTATTGGATAGGGATTAATTTATAGTGTATAGGAAAAAAATTTAAAATGGGGTGTAAAGGTTGAAAGGTTAAAGATTAAGTTTATATACATAGGGGATGGGCTCCTAACATGGTGCTTTGGGCAGTGGTTATGCTTAACTTTATTTTCAGTGTCAAGTGTATTGTGAATATAGGCATATATACACATACAAACACATACATGCATATAAATTAAGATATAGCTACACCTGCATACATACATTCACCCATGCATATATGTAGATACACATATACACACAGACACTAACATCCAGATGCACGCATACACATACATGCGCACATAGACGTAGATATACAAATATATATTTATGTATATACACACGAGCCATGAGCACATATATCCATGCACGCGTATATAGAAAGATATACATAAACACACATAGGGATATATACATATATCCAATCATGCCCGCACATACACATACATATACACATGAAGATACATACAGACAGGTAAGTAGGTGCGTTAAAGATAATAGTATTTCTGGTATATCTACAAAAAAGTATATATATATATATATATATATATATATATATATATATATATATATACAGATATCCATACAAATTGCAACATATGTACACCCATATAAATGTGGAGAGTTTTAGTAGTAATTAGTAAGTGAGTGGGGGTAGTAAGATTCATGGGTAGACGAATGTGTAGATGGGTAAGGTAATATAGGGTATGGGGAGGGTGGAGTAAGGGGATTTGGTTGTGTTGATGTTACAGTAATTGGGTGTATGCGGTAGATGGATATATTGTGTGTATTATTCAGCGGGCCCAAAAGGATGTTGTCTGAGGGATATTTCAGAAGGGTGTATAATTGCTAAGGGGGTGGGATTTGTAATGCTGGCAGTTTATGGTGGTTTCATGTTTTCTATTTAGTAATTTGTCTCTATCTTAAAAACTGAATATAAAAAGGTTTTCATTCAGGCAGAGGAGGCATGGGGAGTCTAAAGATTTACATACGTTAGATTTATTTAAAGATTTCCCACGTAATGGTTGGTGTAAGGTTCTTTTGGATTAGATCTAGATATTGGGAGATTAGTGAGGTTTTGTTAGGGTGGTTGGGGTTTGTGAAGGAGCATTTATGTACTCTAAACCTATCTTTAAAGGAAGTGCCTGACAAGCCAATATAGTATTTTTTGTTGTTTAGGTTTTCTTCAGGTGCAATTGTGGCTTTATAGACTACTTCTGTTTGTAGTCATTGTTGATTAAGTGGGCATTGGGATTTGTTGGTGCAGTTACAATTATTTCTGCTAGTGTAATTTTTGTTTTTATCTTTGTTAAGTATTTTCCTATTGTGTTTCTTGATTATGTGTTCTAGGTTATCAGTACAGCTGTAGCTAAGCTTAATTGTGTTTTTATTAAATATTTTGTGTAGAGTGTGATTGGGTGGAGAATGTTTGTTTATTAGTTGAAAGAATTTTTTGCCTAGTTTCGTTTTGACCATTATATTGAAGGGGGGGGGTTGAACCAAATTATTTTTCTGGCCCTATTTTTCTTGTTTGGGGTATTAGGTTCAATGTAATTAAAGATGGTGTTTGGGTGGCCATTTTCTTTAAGGGCATTTTCATAAAACGTTTTATTTTTGTTGAATATTTCAAGTTTAGAGGAATTAGTACTAAGTCTTTTTTCGATAGATGTGTGGACATGTTTAATGATATGTTTTGGGTGGTTTAATAGTAGGTGTATATAGAGTGGGTAAGTATTATCTTTAGTGTAAGGTTCATATGAGTTGTTTGAGAGGTTGAGAGTTATATCGAGAAAGTTAACAGTTTTTACGTTAGACTTAATGTCCAGTTTTAGACCTATTCAGTTCATTTCTTTAGTTAAGGTTTTTTTTCAATTTTTCGCATTTAGGGTCATTTGTATTTTCAACTACGATAAGGCCATCGTCTCTATATAGTCCTATGTTTTTGTTATCTATAGTTTTTGTGAGCTTATATAGAATGAAGAGACCAACTAGGTCGGTTGCTTTGCTGAATCCAGAGATCCCATTAAGAGGTCAAATGATCCGTGTTGGTTGTTCTTAGTCCATTGGGTGTCTTGGCTGATTAGTACTGTTTTCCTAGATTTTTTTTGATAATCTCCATTTCCGATTGTTATAGGTCAGAGAGTAGTGAGACGAAGTCTTAGACCTCGTCAAACAGTTCTTTTGATATTGAAGGATTGTAGCTTTCAATGTCGAACTGGATGAATGCGGCCTTCTTTTTATTTTGGATATTATTGAACCATCTAATGGCGTCATTGGTTCTAATCCATTGGTTTAGTTCATATTTAGTTTTAATTTGTAAATTAATTCTTTCTAGTATTCTTTTACTTATTCTTCCTATTTCTGGTTTCGTGGGGTTTATAACTCTCGTTTGAGATCTTATTTCAAAGTTAGATTTATGGTCCTTAAGTATAATGTATGCCTCCTTACTTGATAGTTTTCCTACTCTGTTGCTAATTTTGAGTGTGTCAGTGATATTTTTGCTAAGTTGATGTCCTTGACTAGGTCTGTATCTGATTTTTTATAGTTTGTGATAATGTTTTCTTTAAGTAGTTTTTCTTCCAAATACTAACAACCATTTCTGTAAGGTCTGATGAGGCTGTTGGATCGTAAACATGGTCCAACATCTGAAACATATGTAACCAAACAGATAAAACGGTAAAAAAAATAATATATATATATATATATATATATATATATATATATATATATATATATATATATATATATATATATATATATATATATATATATATATATATATAGCGTGTCAGGAGGTGATGAAAAAAATCCAAAAAAGTGCTCGATTGTGGATGTGAGAGCTGAAGATACAATATTTATTACAACACTATATATACATTTCAAGGTCGCACCATTGGTTTCATTATGCCGAATCAACCATAAGAGGGTTGAAAGAGTCAGTATAAATTCATCAGCGACATTGAAAACTGACGTTGACTCTTTCCAACCTCTTATGGTTAATTCGGCGTAATGAAACCAATGGTCCGACCTTGAAATATGTATATATAGTGTCGTAATAAATATTATATATATATATATATATATATATATATATATATATATGTATATATATATATGTATAAATTTGTTTTTTTTTGTTTGTGTATTGATATTTATATTAAAACCCCTTTTTTCTATTCATTAGTATTTATTTGCTTCCTCATGAAAGCAAAATGTGACACAAGGTCGTTTTTAATGTGGGGTGGGGGGAACCAGCTCCCCTCACCAAAACAAGGCGAAAGGGGCACTCTGGTAGGGACTAAAAATAATTATTATCTCAGTATAGTGGGCTTCATCTCCATTGATCGAGACAAATTGCCTTAAGTGTAGCATCGGAACAGATAATACACTTAGAGATATTAAATCCTTTATTCAGGCGAAAAATTAACATGAAAAAAAGCAAGAAACTTAGGCACAAGGCCAACTCAAAAAGGGGGGAAAATAGGGGGCACTTGGTCATCCTTGTTATTACAGAACTAAACAAAAGTTTCTCTTAGCTAGTATCTTTTTCCATCAAAATACCGCATTATCTCTTTCGTACTGGGGGACATTTTGATCTTGACCCGAAGGCCAAGATTAACAGAAAAACAGCAAGCTTTTTTTTCCATTTATTTAAAAAGAAAATACGTTTTTTTTAATGTAGGTCGTGTATCTGCAAAAAATATACCTTATTTGCATATTCTTTTGAATATTCACTTTAATTAATTCCTTATCGGGTTTTTCGGTTTTCTAATGGGATGACCATCTTTAGTTAACTATTATGCGTAATTATATTCGTGCAGATATTTAACATGATTTACACTTGCGTAATATTTGCGTAAAAAGATTATAGTAAACACAAACATTTATATATATATATATATATATATATATATATATATATATATATATATATATATATATATATATATATATAAAGAGATACCACCCGAAACGTGCGACAAATAAAGAAACACAGACAGCTCCCATTAGAAAATTATGTTTTATAGCGGGGGGGGGGGGGTTGAATGCCTATATGACCGTGTATATACCGTACAAAATTAGCGTATGTTATATATTGTTTGTGACGTATTTGTGTCAAAGAGGGGTTCTGTATATGTGTATACTATTTGCATCGTGATGTGCTTAAATCTGCACGTGGCACGAATAAATGTCTGTCGTGTTCTTATCATAACGGACCAGATGTATGTAACTATGTACATTGTGTTGTTGTGTAACGGACTATTGTCCTGAGATCTTTAATGTCTATTTTACGACTGTGCTTCACACACACACACACACACACACACACACACACACACACACACACACACACACACACACACACACGGCCCAGAGGCTAGAAGATAGGGGCGGAGAGTTGTATGTTTTGATTTCGATTCTAGCTGATGGCACCCAATATTTTAGTTTTTATCTCAATACTATATATTAGGTTCAATATAATTAGCGTTATTTTTGGTGTATGCTTTAAACACTATTTTCAGTATATGTATGAAAAAAAAAACCTTATTTACTCCATCTTCACGAAGTTAGGCATAAGACCAGGTATGAATATTATAAAAATCTTTATATGGAATAAACTAGATTCGAACCAAATTTTTGGTTAATGTCGTTAACCACTTAGCCACTGTCATAAAACGGATGTCATTATTAAAAAACGATTAAAAACGAATTCAAACAAATGTCAAATTTATTTAAGTGGGAGAAATTCCGAGTTTCGAATTTCTCTATTATAACGAAAAAGAACCAAAAAATTAAACCCATAACAAATAAATGTTACCAAAGGCAAGCTAAATTACTCTCCTGGATAAGTTTTTTTTGTGTGTTTTAGCTTATTTCGAAGCGTTCTTTTATTTTTGTTCAAAAACAAACCTAGTGCCTATACATTACTACAATTTATTACACACAAAAAAAAAAAAAATACTCGCTTGGGGTATGAACCATTTTTGTATAATCACCTAAAAATAAAAATCAGCAAGGAATGTAACTCACATTTCACATTGGAGAATATTATAGTTTATCTTACAAGTAGTTTATCTTACAAATAAAAGTTTTATTTCTCTTTCTGTATAAGCTTAAAAAGATGCAAAGAAATAACAATTAAAAACTAAAACGATTTTATTGCATCCCGGACATCGCTGAGTAGGTCCAGTATTTGTTTATTTATTAGTTTAAGATCAATAATAAAAAATAGATTTCGAATGTATTTATGTGATTTGAACAACAACAAAAACCAAACACACAAAAAAAACAAAACAAATAAACAAAAGAACAAACAAACAAAAAACAACAAAAATATCCAAATAAAATTTAAAAAAAAACAAACTCTCAGGCAACGCCGTGTAGCTAGTTACCGTTTACTAAATTAACTATTTTGTGTTTATTTCTCTGCTTTGTTTCTTTCATATCTGCACGCTCGTGCGTACATCATTCTGTCTGTCTCCCTCTCTCTTCACACACACACACACACACACACACACACACACACACACACACACACACACACACACACACACACACACACACACACACACACACACACACACACACACAACTTATTTCAAGGACACACACCTATCTCTTAATATATATTCCCAGAGAGAGAGAGAGAGAGAGAGAGAGAGAGAGAGAGAGAGAGAGAGAGAGAGAGAGAGAGAGAGAGAGAGAGAGGACTATGCCCGAGTAAACAAATAATTCTGATAAATAATTGATCAGTTTAAGGTCGAACGGTCATTATGCAAGCTGTTTCCCTGAAACTTCCCATCGGAGAAAAAGTTTTTTGTAATTAAAAAACAAAAAAGCGTGAACATTTTCATTTTCTATTACAATTCTTATTACTTTTGTATCTGTTACCACACAAAAATAAATAAATAAAATGAAATAAAATAATAATGATTTAGAAGCAGGTTGTGCACTTCAAAACTTGAATCATCTGACTGCGACCAATAAGAGATTCATAAATACAGCAGTAAGAATTGCATCTCATACACTTTTTTATTAAATTATTCATAGACTAGCAAGGCTACCAGGGGTTGCCCGGGATCCTGGACCAGAAAATAGAAGAGTTAGTATTCCCTTCTTTCCCTATGTAGCAAGTTGTGATGAACTCGTCGATATTTGTTGCCCCAGGCAATCAAAAATAATCACCTGTGAAAAAGAAGAGGTAATGCCTGGGAAGGCGCACCTCCTAGAACTGAGCATTGTCTGTTGTGCATGAACGACAATGGCCACCAAATTGAATACTTTCGATGATTGGCCGGTTCCTATATTCGTTCATATTATTTTAAGAAACTTTTCTTAATTATAATGTTGATTTTATGATCATATGACTGTATAATAAAAATGCACTTAGCTGTACCTTGTATATACTTTGAGCGCGCAATTGTTTTGAACTGTTTGCTAAGTATGTACGTATATATATATATATATATATATATATATATATATATATATATATATATATATATATATATAGTCATCCACATACAGTACTGTTTCGCAGCTCATCAGTGCGGCTAGACAGGCAACTACCTCAAGCCAGGATTGAAACTCGACCACCTGTACGACAGTCAAGGCTCCTAACCACTACGCTATCGGCGGCGGCTTGGCAAGTCGTAATGAGAGTTCAATAGAAACGTTATTTTAATTTGTATAAAATAAAGTGCGCTTGAAACCAAATCAACGTAATATTAGGAAAATAAACAAATATTTTACTTGTTTGAAATTTATCACAAATATATTTCGGAGGTACACTCCATCTTCAGTGTGTTGTTTTGTTTCTTTTTTTTCCTTTTCTTCTTCCTTGCCATATTGTAAATTTGGAGCAAGAAGTCTGTTTGTATAGAGCCGCGCGTTGTATCTGGCAGTTGTATTTTGAAATGTTTGAACTGTGCGTAGGCAACGCGTGAATAACGTCAAGAATGAGAAAATTTTAGTCATCCAATAAATTTAAAAATTTATGACGTGAAATGGTTAAATTTCAAATCAAAAGATTTTTATTATTCTATGTAAGACAAAGAATACATTTGAAATATTATAACTCCTTATCCTATAGGATTTCGATGTCTACCATCTCCTCAGAGGAAAAAATATTTGCAAATAATTATAATGGCTTAAACCTTATTTTCTAAAGTCAGTGAGACATAGACAATCACAATGAAAAGTTTTTTTTTTTTTTAAAGTATTTAAATATCATAGAGTAAGGGAAGTTAATGAAAAGGATATAAAAATTCACATCCAAATTGCATGGGGAAATCCGAAGTGAATATCTTTGTGTGGTAAAATGATCCAAACTGCATTTTGAGTAATCTGCATCACAAGGTAATAGTCCGAAGTAAGCATTTTCCCGGAGCAATTTTTTTTGTTTATATAATGAGTCCGGTAAAAAATTTTTGATATAGGTCCGTATCTGTTAATTAATAAACATATAATTAAATATATTTAATATTTTTATAATTATAGAGTATGAGCTTTAAATCCCACTCCAAAATAACTTCAGATTGTTAATAAAATAAAATCAAACCGATTCCAGTAGACAGGCTATGCAAATTAAGAGAAACTGAACTGATATGAAAAATGAAACAATAAAAATAAAAAATAAAAAATAAAAAATAAAAATAAGATAAAAATAAAATGAAAAATGAAAATGATAAATAAATAAATAATGGTGAAATAATAATGAAAGTAAAAATAAAATAGATAAACCCCATAATTTATTATACCATACCTGTTCACACTGAAACACTTATCACAATATTCTGTGGATCTATATTAAATAACCTTGTTAAACTTTGTGACATATTTCCATTCTATGGAGGTCAGGCGCGGACGAACACCCCATAATTTTATTATACCATATTTCTTCAAACTGAAACATAATTATGAAAGTATACTTACGCAGATAGATATGAAAAGTCTTTATTAAAGTGTGTGTCTATTTCCATTTTATGGAGGCCAGGCGCGAACGCATACCCCACAATTTTATTATACCATCCCTATTTAAGTTAAAACATACTTATGAAAGTATTCTTATGTACATCTATATCAAAAACACTTGTAAACTTTTTTTTTAAAATTAAACTTTTTTTTTATTTCCATACTTTGTGGACCAGACGCGTACGCAGACCCCACAATTCTAATGAATCATCATTATGCCAGATCAAACATACCCATTTCTGTGTCTCGATACATCTTCTATCATTATATGTGATCAGTTTTCTATAATAGTCGACCATATAGAAGCCTATTCGTGACCAGACACACACAGACACAGACGTTCAGCTTTATATATATATATATATATATATATATATATATATATATATATATATATATATATATATATATATATATATACACGAGCGGGCTCATAAAATACGCTTAAATATATTTTAATTCATGCAGATTTCGTATTTATTATTACAGTGCCAATTCCCTATTGAATATTATATTGTACCTAATATATCGTATTGATTAAAAAAAAGTAAAAAGTAAAGTAAACAAAAAAACAAAACAATAAAACTCGGGTGCCATCAACTAGAATCGAAATCAAAACATTTTGCGCTCTAGCCGCGTTTTCTACCGGTGTAGCTATCGAGAAATAGGTAATAAAAAAAAAAAAAAAAAAATTGATATTAAACAACTTGAAGAAATGAATTGAATTAGTGTATAGACAGAAAGAAGGAAAAATATGCAAGTTGAACGGGCCGATATGTGTCTACGCATTATTCATCCATCGAACTGTATCAATGCCCATGTGACAAGGATGGAATTGTAGACTGGTGCATTGGTGAAAATCTTCCGCATCTTCAGTTTCTCGTTAATAATTATTAGGTGCACAGTTCCTACACTGACATCAAACTGTACACTTATTATCTGTATAGAGACACGACGGTCCTTATTCATTAAATTCTTTATTTGGCCAATCAACTCTGGTGTTCTAACTTCTTTACTTCTCCCACCTCTCTCATCATCCCTCACAGAATCCCTGCCTTCCTTGAATCTCTTATGCCACTCAAAAACTGATGCCCGATTCACGCAAGATGGTCTAAAAGCAGTCTGAAGCATTCCACACGTTTCTCTGACATTTTTGCAAGTTTTAAACATATCGTTCTTCTAAAGTGTCCTTACATCCAGTTTGCATTTTTAAAATTAACCAGCTGTGACAATCAGATTTTGGTGGGGTGTATTCTAATTCCTGCTGTAGCTGTTCATCTGAACCTGAAATCATAAATCGTAAGTCAGCTCATAAGAGGTATTGCGATAAGATTCTGAACTTTAAAGAGTCTACGAAAATTTAAAATGCATGTACAAAAAAAAAAAAAATGTCTGGGAACTTATTGAAGCCACCTCGTACCAGTGGCAGGTGAAGATTCGGAACGACTGGGCACAATGCCGAGATAAGCTGAGAAATCCCAGCGCCTAGAACTTCCAAATGCTCACCCATTTGATACTAGCCAGGCTCAACGTTGCTTAACTTTGGTGATCTGACGAGAACCGGTGTGTCAACGAGATTATGCTGTATATGCATGTTTTACACACACACACACACACACACACACACACACACACACACACACACACACACACACACACACACACACACACACACACACTATGACTACGAAATTCCTACAGCTACATACCTAGAAAATAGGGCTATTAAGCCTGACTTAGTGATATGGGACAAGAGGGAGAAAGTAGGAACCCTAGTTAAAGTAAACGTCCCTAATGATGCTGGCCTTAACACAGCAGAGATGGAGAAAATAACAAAATTCGAAGGACTTATGTAGGACATGAAAAGAGACTGGAATCTTGAGAAGGTGTCAATCATACCAGTCATTATAGGAGCAATCAGGCTAATGAAAAAGAATTTAAAAAACTATCTGGTGAATATACCCGGTGAACCAAGTGCAAAAGAAATACAAACAATATCACTTAAAGGGGCGGTTAGAATCTTAAAAAGAGATCTCTCGGTTTGAGTAACTAAACCAATGGGAGAATGTTTGGCATCCGGTAGAATGCCCCATCCCCAAGTGATAAGAAAATTAAAACAAACAGGAGAGGATTTTAATGGCTGCTGTTGATTATATTGATTATCAATACCTTTAAGAAAATGAGTTATTTCAGCCAGGACAGCAAATGCAGGTTCTGCCACCCGGAAGTAGAAAGTGTGAGTCACATGACATCCAACTGTAAGGTTCTGCTGGGGCACAGTTACTATATCCGGTGAACCAAATGCAAGAGAAATTCAAACAATTGCACTTAAAGGGACGGTTAGAATCTTAAAAAAAGATCTCTCGGTTGGAGTAACTAAACTAATGCGAGAATGTTTGGCATCCGGGAGAATGCCCCACCCCCAGAAAAAACCAAGTGATAAGTAGGGCTATGACAACAGCATATTCTTCTCATTGTTTTTACTCTCGAGTATATATCCGACACAGTTGGACACAATTAATCAACCGAGAACCACATCATTCTACATAAAAACATATAAGATATCAATGGATATATACCTGAGAATCAAAACAAGGAAAAGAATATGCTGTTGTCATAGCCCTAGTGATAAGAAAATTAATACAAGAGAGAAACACACACACACACACACACACACACACACACACACACACACACACACACACACACGGCATGATATTCGCAAATGTGGTTTATTTTCAATATTATAATTTAAAATATTGAATATGCATTTGTCATTGCTGAGATCACTTATCTTCTTAAAATCATTGTTCATCAAGTCTTGATCTTGTGCAGCCATTACAATGTGATGTATGTGTGATGTATAATTGATGATGTATGTGTGTGTTTCTCTGTGTGTGTATGTGTGTGCACGTATGTGTGTGTTTGATAAGTGCAACTTAATTATTCCGCCTCTCGTTAATCATGAGACAAAATTTTATGACATTTCTTTACGTTGGCTATTTTTACCAATAGTTTCCGCCTCTTTCTTTTATTCTCCGTGCGATCGACGACCTTCTCGTCGCCCGAACATTTTCCCAAGCCAGTAACGCCATTTTTAGCCCTTTGTCGTATTTCCCTACTTTAAAACAATGACTTTCTCATCATCTGGGACAAGAATCTGATTTCGCTTTTCGACACTCGTTTAGATTCGACTTGAACCACCGGTCCTCTGTTTTGTTTGCTTCGTATCTGTATGCGCATGCGTACACCTCTCCTCCTCTTCTCACCCCTTCTCTCTCTCTCTCTCTCTCTCTCTCTCTCTCTATATATATATATATATATATATATATATATAGAGAGAGAGAGAGAGAGAGAGAGAGATGTCTGTATTAGAAAGGAATGAGAAAAATACGTATCGTAATATTTACATCTAAATTGTATTACACTTGACAACCGCGTCCCAAACTTGCCTTTCCGTCTAGTTCACACACAAAAGTGTTAGATCTTGAACCGAGAGTTAAATCGCGAATTTCAATCGCCCCCCTTCCTCCACGAAAAAAATAAAAAATAAAAACAAAAAATAAAAAGCAGTAACAACAACAACAACAACAACAACAACAACAGCAACAACAAGCGGGAGACGACGGTGACTAAGTCGTTAACGACACTGACTGGCCACGTGGGTGTGCCAAGTTCGAATCCTGTTTGTTCCAGAGAAAAACTTTCAATTATAATATGTGCATTAATGACGCAAAAAAAAAAAAAAAAAAAGATGGGGGATATAATTTTAAAAGCTGATTTATCATAAGTTTTTAAAGGTTTCCGACTACTTTTTGCTTGTACAGGGTGACTCCCCCCCCTCACCCAAAAAACGGGACCCAACTATAATTAGGCCCCGTTTCTTAGTGTTTTGTACGAATGAAATGAAACTTTGGTTATAACTAGTTTATTATATTCAAAACATCACATCAAAACACAAGGGTCTTTGGCCTTTTTTTTTCACCGTTCTACAGCATATGTTCTAGATGGCTCCATTTAGCTTCTTCTTTTTTTTTATTTGGTTACCCTGTATTTGAGAGATTAAAGTCTAAAGTTATTTTCCAAAAGGAAAAAATATTTGTACACGTGAAAAAAAAAAGAAAGTTATAATGAAAAATGTTTTCACGGCGACATTCGTAAACTGACAAATTCAGTTAAATTTTGAAGTTAAATACATTCATTGGAAAAATCCTTTGAAAGATAAAAATTAGTTTTCTGAGTTTATTTCAAAGATAATTAGAAAAGTAAAGACCTAAGATATTGAATTAAATAAAAAAAGCATCTTTTTGTACAAAAAAAAAAAAAAAAAATAGCGTAATTAGTCCGCAAAAGCAAGAGATTCTAGGTTCGCTTAAGCAAACATAAACGAAGTTGTTCACGTGTGGATTCTACAGAAGTCCAAGATATCAAAAAGTCAAAAGGCTTTCTGAAAATCACGTCCCAACCCCCAACCGTGCATCCATACATTCCTATCGTGAACGTTTATACAATTTTTAACCATTTTTGAATTTAATTATTTTTATAATAAAATCATGTGACGCGATCTCTTGATTAATTTTGTGCTGGAAACTTCTGTACAATTTTCATTACAGACTTCAATTTTTTATAAGCAGTGTGTATATATATATATATATATATATATATATATGCATATATATATGTATATATATGTATGTATATATATATATATATGTATATATATGTATATATATGTGCATGTATATATATACATATATATATATATACATACACACACACACACACACATATATATATATATATATATATATATATATATATATATATATATATATATATATATACATACATAAAATTGACGCATTTTTGCCAACGAGAAACAAGTTTATTTATCCCATTAGCATAGAAATCCGGAGTTCTGGAAGCGATGAAATCATTGAAAGCCGATTCCGCCTCAGTTTTTGAAGCATTTTCCGCACAGGAAGTTCTCGAGATGCTTGAAAAAGTGATAATCGGTGGGCAAGAGGTCCAGTGAATATGGCAGATGAGGCAGAGTCTCGTAGCCCAATTCATTCAGCTTCTACAGGGTTAGTTGAGCAACATGCGGACGTGCATTGTCATAGAAGAGAATTGGTCCGTTCATATTGACCAATCTCAGGCATATACACGTTGTGATGCATTTCGTCAATTTGTCGACAATAATTCTCCTCCGTAATCGTTTCGCCCGGATTTAAGAAGCTGTAATGGATGAAACCGGTCGCAGACCACCAAACAGTCACCATAACCTTTTTTTTTTGTGCAATTTTGGCTTCGGGAAGTGTTGTAGAGCTTATTTGTCATCCTAACACTGTGCCGAATGTCACCAGTTGTCGTAGAAGATCCACTTTTCATCACACGTCACAATCCGATCGAGAAATGGGTCGTTTTTGTTGCGCAGACGACAATATTTTGATTATCGTTCAATTCATGCGGCACTCATTTATTCAACTTTTTTGATTTGCCTATTTGCTTTAAATGGCGAACGACTGTTGAGTTGTTAACCTTGAGTTCAACTGCAACTTTTTGTGTGATTTTGCGAGGATTGGCTTCAATTAAGTCTTTCAAATGTTCGTTATCAACCGCAGTCGGCAGGCCGCGACCGTCTTTCTCTTCGAGGCTTTCACCATTGCGAAATTTATTGAGCCACCGTTGTGCCACACGTTCGTTAGTGGTTCCTGGGCCAAACGCATCATTGATATAACGAGCTGTTTCGGCAAATTTCAGCCAAGTTAAAACTAGAACAAGAAAATCGTGCGGATTTGAATTTTATCCATGCTGTCGAACAGCCTGCAAAAAAAAAGAAAACACTGAAGAGATTGAGAACGATAACGAATAACACGATTCGATAGCGCGAAAAACGCGCTTCAAAATGATAAATAACATGTCTATATATATATCAATGAATTAATTCAGAGATCACATATATAAGTAATATACGTGAGAAAACGATATTGTTTTTGTACCAACTTAATATATATATATATATATATATATGCATATATATAATTAATTAAATTAAAAATACATATATTTAAATATATATATATATTTAAATTTAATTTATATGTAATATGTATATAATGCCCATTATATATATATATATATGTATATATATATATATATATATATATATATATATATATATATATATATATAAAATGGACATTCCTTGTTAATTTTTTAAAGATTGTTTTACTTAGAAAATCACCCATATTTTATTTAAAAAAAATAGATAAATAATATTTTTTATCTATTTTTTATCATTTTTAAAACAGTACTCTACGGATATGAATATTTCGAGGTTCCTACCTCTCTTCAGCGTAGTGTAACTGAGTGCGTATGGGTGCATGTGAGAAAATCAGCAGCAGCCGAAGGTTTGCTGAATAGCGAAAATATTAGCAGCAGCCGTTAAACCACGTATGCAAATTAGCAAGTGTGCATATGCTTGCGTCACAAGAAAAGGAGAGACAGATACACCATGTGATCGAGGAGAGAAGCAAGTTGCTTATCGGGCAAGATGGACGCGTGAAGTCGAAGAGGAGAAAGCGCTGACTAACGGCCAGCGCGAGATAGCTAGGAGACAGACTTTTAAAAAGCACATGTGTGTGCGAAAAGACTGTTGCAAGATAATGAAATGCGTTGTTTTGGAAGAACCACGAATAAATGAATTTAATTTGCACTTCAAAAACGTGCAGGGTCGGATTTTCCTTTCTTTTGTTTGTTCTTTTGCAACGGTACCAGAAAACGTATGGGCCCGAGAGGCTTAAAAAGTAACGGCCACGTTACACTAGTGTTATGAATTTAAATGTAAATTGCTTGTTTTTCTTTCGTTTCCAAGTATCAAGCAAATGCGTTAAAATAACGAACATTATTCGATTATTATTATTCGATTTGAAAAAAAATCATGTGCCATTAAAAAAACCCCAACATTTTAATAGTTCTTTCAAGAAATACTTTTTACCGTTGGTTTAATAACACTTGCAGTTGTCGATATTTATACCTCGGCGTCCAAAATGCGTAAAGTCGTTTGTACGCACATCGTCTGCACATACATTATCCTGAATAGAAACAAATAATTACATTTTAGACACCGAGGTGTAATCATCGACCGCTACACACTAACGAACTGCAATACTCCACGTTGGTCTAATAACTATTAAGTATAGTGATAAATTATCTTTTGAATGTACGTTTTAAAAGCTTCAACATCAGGTTCGTATGTACAACGATCACATCAATTACAAATGTTGGGCATTTTGGCATATACATATATATATATATATATATATATATATATATATATATATATATATAGTGTAATATAACATTGGCAGAAAAGAAGACAAACGAAGAAACCATGCTTAAGGCAGAGTACAGCAGATCATCCATGCCAGACTGTTAAAGTTCTTCGGCCATTTCATGCGGGCCGACGGTTTGGAGAAATGCTTGATGTTAGGAAAAATCGCCGGAAAAAAGAGCAGATGAAGACAACCAAAGTTCACTGGAATTTGGAAACACAACTATAGGTATCATAAGAAAGGCCGAATGCAGAGAGGATCGAAGCGCCATGATTATCGATTTCTGCAATAACAGACCTGATACCCGATGAAGAAGTGTAAGTTTGTCATCAAACCTTTAATAGATTCTTTTTATGCTCTTGATTATAGACTCGATGATCGAGTTGATTATAGAGTTGATTATAGAGTTGGTTATAGAGTTAATTATAGAGTTGAGAATACTAGCTGAATACAAGTAGATGGACCAGTATTATAATTTCTTTGAATCTTTGTTATTAGTTATAATGTGAATATTTATTAGAACATTCAATAAATATTTATACAGTGTCTGAGATAGCTTCATAGTTCTATTTTCGTACGTGTAATCAGCATTAATAAACATGCATTTATATAAGAAAGCAATTCAAGCAATTTATTGATTAATACATGCGTTCTCTTTATATATATATATATATATATATATATATATATATATATATATATATATATATATATATATATATATATATATATATATATATATATATACACGGCATAATTGCGTTGACACACCGGTTTCGTCAGATTCACCGAAGTTAAACAACGTTGAGCCTGGCTAGTACCAGATGGGTGACCATTTGGGAATTCTAGGCGCTGTATGTGCTTCCCACTTATCTCGGAATTGTTTCCAGTTGTCCTGAACGTCCACTTCCCACTGGTATTCAACAATGTCGACCCAGGAGAGGTATAGTTGAAGATTGCGCAACTCTCGCCACAAAAATTTCACACGCAGGCACCCTTACAGTGGGCATCCATAGGCTGTCAAGATTGAAATAAGCCTTTATATATATATATATATATATATATATATATATATATATATATATATATATATATATATGTATATATATATATATATATATATATATATATGCAAAATTCAAAATTTAATAGTTTAAAGACCAAAAGAAGTGCAGATTTTATTTTTCAGAAAATAAACATATTTAGCTATTAATATTAAATCAGATATTTCGATTCATAACTGAATCTTCGTCAGGAAAAACAGGTTTTCTTTTTTCTTTTTTCTTTTTTTCACTACGTACAATGACCATAATGGTAATGCTTGGCACGTTTTCCTTCAGATGTTGTTGAAGTGTAATGTTCAAATATCCGACATAGTAGAAAACGCCGGTCGAGTGTGTATTTGTTTAGTAATAAAAAATCTATTGTTTATAAGTACTGTTGATATGGAATGCAAAATTTAAAATTGTATATATATATATATATATATATATATATATATATATATATATATATATAATGAATCTGTATTCCTGTCTTTTTATTTGTTTGTTTACAATCACGTCAGAAGCTATATATATTTGATCGTCATATATGACGCCATAGAAGATGGCGTCACACATGACGTCGTAGCAGATTACTTGGTAGCAAAGTTAAAATATAAGAGGGCAGCTAAAAATACCCGAGCAATGCCGGGTATATAAAGCTAGTATACACACACACACACACACACACACACACACACACACACACACACACACACATATATATATGTATATATATATATATAGTCATCCACACTGTTTCACAGCTCATCAGTGCAACTAGACAGGCATTTATATATATATATATATATATATATATATATATATATATATATATATATATATATATATATGTACATATTATATGTATATTAAAAGCCTACTTTTCCATTTAAAACTTATTAAAACGAGTCAAAGATATGCGAGCGACTTCATAAAGGTTAACTAATTTGCATATTCTTTTGAAAAATGAGCGTTTATTAAGTAATTATTATTATTATTTTATTTTCTGATTAGCTGATTGGTTTTATTTAACTATTACGTTTAATTCCATTTATCCATAGTTTGGGTCAGTCTTATGTGACCAATGCGTCAAAGATCGCTACTCCCAAATCCGACACATTGCTGTCAAAGTCTGCTACTCCAAAATCCGATTCGACTCAATCTCTGAAAAACATGCTTTTTATTTAAACCTCCAGCATCAGGTTCCTACGAGAAATCGCGATCGTTGAAGATGAAATGTTATGTTAGGCCTTTTGGCGTAGAATCTGTGTTATGTTGTGGCGGTCTATGCCAAAGGTCTGAACGATTATTATTATTGATTTGTTAACTGTTATGTAATAAAGGTATGCAGAGAGAATGTTCTGAAAAACAGGGATGTTTAGCTAAAATATTTATGTTAAAAAGCTAACGGGGAAATTTTAACTTATATTTAGGAATGTTTATGAATAAAATATTACCGAAATATTTATGTAATACAATATATTTGGGAATTCAATTTTATAAACAATAAACAATGGAATTGACCTGGTAACAAAGAAAGAGTAGGTTTTGATATGTAGACTAGACTAAAAGTAAGAGACCAGAACGAAAGAGCTATCCACAAGAGGATGTTGACTTTGTCAATCGTAGAAGCATTCGCTTGATCTAACTAAAAGGGGATGTAAGGACTAAAAGGAGAAATCGTTGTAAATCCCTGAGGGAAACATCTAAGTATGAAAATGAGAATAAACGAGGAAAAACAAAAAAGAAGTCATGTTGTTACTGCTTCACATTGAAATTTTTTCTTGCAGTGTTCAAGAAACGAAGGAAGCCAAAACCTAAGATTAGTAGTCCGTTATAAAACGGCAATTGTGTGCTAATTTACTATGTTTGTTTAATCTCGTCCCAAACTTGCTACCTTGCCCATGTTACCTGAACTCTGTGTGAATATGTATAAACACGCACACCCACAACGAAAATTTCTAACCACTAGACGATACACGAGCATCGGGTTCATACACATGCATATTTATATAGACTAGACGTGCATGGACGCATGTATATATTAACTCTTTATATACGACCCCACAATCAAACATTGCATCAAATCTGTTGGCAAAGCTGCTAGTAAATTAGTTGCATCATTCTACCACCCGAGAAAATACTTTACTCTAGACACAATTCTCTATCTGTACAAAAATCAAATACATCCTAGAATGGAGTACTGTTTTCACACCTGGAGCGGAGATGTTAGAAGCAATCTGTCCTTTGTTGACAGGATTTAAAACCGGCTTCGAAATCTGATAGTTGATTACCTTTTCTCCTTCCTGATACCTCTTTCTAATATAAAAAACATTCGATTGAGCTAAGAGGGGATGTCTAAAAGGAGAAAGTGTTGTAAATTCCCAAGGGAAACACCTAACTATGAAAATCAGAATAAACGAGGAAAAACAAAAAGAAGTCCTGTTGTTATTGCTTCACATTGAAATGTTCTCTTGCAGTGTCCAAGAAACGAAGGAAGCCACAACCTAAGGTTAGTAGTCCGTTATAAAACGGCAATTGTGTGCTTATGTGTCATGTTTGTTGAACCTTTTCCGAAGTAATGACTTTTACCTTGTCCACGTTACGTGAACTTTGTTTGAATATGTGTAAACACGCACACACACACACCCACAGCGAACATTTCTAACCACTAGACGATATGAACATCGGTTTCATACACACGTATATTTATATAGATATGCATGAACGCACGTACATACATATCATTACGATTTTCTCTATAGATTTTATTGAAACATGATGAGAAGTACGACAATAATAACAAGCAAGAAGTACCAGACTGAGCTTAGGCTGGGTATTACCGAATATGTCTTGTAGGTAATACTATTATTAAATAAAATAGTAAAAGAAAAGTCGTAACGATAAAAGAATGTGTTACTGAATGTCTGTAAATGTATAAATTATGCGTTACGCAATCTAAAAGGAGAAACTGTGGCAAGATTTTCTGTTATGAAACCAATTGACAATTTTATTAATCTATGACATTTTCATTGCTCCTATAAAACGATTAAGTTGATTTATTGCGTGCTTCGTTTGGTTTAATTGTTTTCCGATATATCAACCCTTTTTGGGTTATATAATGGCGAATCCAGTCATTTTTGTTTTATGACTATAATTGTATTATGATTATAATTGTTATAATTATTTTTCCAATCCTTTGCAAATGATTCAAATTTTAGTATGTTATTATGGATGATAACGACTACCAGTTGTCAAAATTTCAGCTTTTCACAATTGTTATTTCTAACAAATATTAGGTTTTAAAATTTTGTCCCTTCGTGTTAGACGCTACTGTATATATATATACACGGCATAATCGCGTTGATATACCGATTCTCGTCAGATCATCGAAGTTAAGCAACGTTGAGAGTCTGGTTAGTACCAGATAGGTGACCATTTGGGAATTCTAGGCTCTGCATGTGCTTCCTGTTTATCTCACCATTGGTTTCCGGTCGTTCTGAACACACATTCCACTTGCCATTAGTATTTAACAATGTCAACTCATGAGAGGTGTAGTTCAAGATTGCGCACCTCCTGTCACAACAAATTCACGCACAGGCACCCCTACGGTGGGAATTCAAAGTTTGTCTGTCTGTCTGTCTGTTTCTCTCTCTCTCTCTCTATTTCTCTCTCTCTCTCTCTATATATATATATATGTATATATATATAGATGCATATATATATATATAGTAAGTTATAAAAATATTTTTAACAATTAAGTTAAACAGGGTTTTCCGCATTTCAATTTCATCTCTGTAGATGATTGTCAGAATATAATGCATGGAATTTGTGTTACGTAGTCTATTTTATGGATACTGGTGTTGCTTAGCTTAGCTAGGTAACCAATTAGTTTCTTTGTTATTCCCTCCCACAGGTTAATGTTTCCATTAACTATTATCAAACAAAGGTTCGTCTGAATTTTCTTTGCCCTTCTTTTGTTCTGTTTGTATTGAGCTGGTAGCTCTTTTCTATTTAGATTTTAACCGTAGGTTTAAGTTATTTTTTTTAAAATCATTTTATTATTCCTGTTTTTATCATAAAAGTTTATTCTGCATATGCTATTTCGCTTCTGCTTTTTGATATGTGTTTTGGGTCTTTAAAGTGTAGAGTTTCAAATTTCTCAAGCAGACATAATCTACACGGACTGAAAAAAAGGCTCTAGTGTTTTATGCTTACGCAATCATCAGTGCAAGAAGTGATAACTATTGCTGGTCGAGAAATTCGAAAGCAGTAAACTTTATATGTAGATAGATGATTAAATTAATAAATACACAACACGTAATTAATTTGTCAACTATCACCAGTAAAAAAAAATCAATATTGAAAAACAACATATTTCACCATTAACAGGTGTTTCTGTTTTCACCCACATACTTTATTCTTCTTTAAGGCTGTATATTTCAAGTATGCCTGGCTATGAAAAAAAAACAAAACAAAAAAACAATAAATTCAACCAATTGAAAACATTTCGTTAGAAAAACATGTTTTATTTACACATTTTAATGGAAAAAAGTTTGTTTTAGTTTATGATTTAAATTACCAAATGTGCAAAAAAAAAAAAAAGGAGAGATTTTGTTAGTGTTTAATAGTGATGGGACGATTACAATATTTTTTTTTTCCGATACCTATACAGTTACCAATTCTGTTCGAAATTCTCGGTTCTGATACAA
>NC_136505.1:33188737-33338737 GCF_053919585.1 Euprymna scolopes | reverse complement strand
ATATATATATATATATATATATATATATATAATGAATGGGTGACAAAAATCTATTCCAAAGTTCCTGATGTTGATCTTCTTACAATTTTATTCCTTTAATTCAGTTGACATTTACAGTTCTTGACAGTATCTGTTCGTAGCACAAAATCAATCATTTCATTATTATATCAATCAGTGAATATATTTTGCCCTTGACTCACCGGAAGAAATAGCAACAATTAATTCATCAAAAAGCGATTAAGTGCGTTTTGCCATGATTTAAAAATCCGAACATTCGAAGAGAAGCTGTAAATACCTTATAATATGTGTACATTCCGCCATTTTGAATATTGGAATCGTCCCATCATTAATATATATATATATATATATATATATATATGTATATATATATATATATATATATATATATATATATATATATATATATATATATATATATATATACTGTCATATTCTAGAATCCAAAGTTTTATTCATTTTACCAATCATTTTTTCTCCAAATAACAAACTTTGGTACATTTTTACAGATCTCTTTCGCTCACGGGAAACAATCAATATTTTTATGTCAACATTGAATATTTCCTTTCGTGAACTCGACAGAAAAAATCGAAAGTTCTTAAAAAGAAAAATGTATAACTATGTTATGTGGAAGATTTTTTTTTTTTTTTGTAACGAGTTCGTGGAAGGAAATATTCAATGTTAACATACAAACATTGATTGTTTCCCGCGGACGAAACAGATCTGTAAAAATATACCGAAGTCTGTTCTTTTGAAAAATGATTAGAAATATGAATAAAGCTCTGGACTTTGGAATACAGCAAAATTGGTGTTGATTTTTATATGCTCTGTTGTTATACTTTATAAACATATAGCTTTTAATTAAAAAAGGATTGGCATACACAAAGAATAAAAAATAATAGCAAAAGGATATTTTTTCGCAATCTCTCTCTCCTCCCTATATATCTCTCTCTCTCTCTCTCTCCTCCCTATTTCTGTCTGTCTGTCTGGCTGGATGGCTCTCTCTCTCACCTCTCTCTCTATCTATCTATCTATATATATATATATATATATATATATTATATATGTGTATACATATATTATATTTGTGTGTGTATATATATATATATATATATATATACATATATATATATATATATATATATATATATATCATTTAAGCAAACATTGTTAAAAAAGGAATTCTTTTGTTTAGTTATACTAAAATTTGTTTTTTCGATTAAAAGAATTACTTATATTGGGCGGGTATCCGGGTGATTAACGCACCGTCCCGACACTTGAAAACACTACCGTGAAAAACAACAAACGGACTTCTACTTAACTGATTCTCTGCTCCAATAACAACATGGAGAACAAACAAACAGACAAAAAAACAACAACAAAAAATAAAAAAGAAATACTGAGGATGACGTGTAACTTCGAAATATATTTATAAATTTCAAACAAGAATAAATATTTGTTTATTTCGTTATAAATGCGTTGTTTTCGCTTCAAACGTATCTAATATTTTATTTTATGAATTACGTGTTTCTCTTCTGTCATAGACACACCTGATGCAATGTCCTAGATAAATCAGCTACTTTAGTTTTAACGTCAAATTATGATCACCATAAAAAAGTTTTAAGTCGATCACTTGTGGCACTCTCAGCCAAACGTTATGTAACAATATATTCAAGTCGTTAACATGAACGACAGGCCACAATTACGCGGTTAAAATGATATACGCTTTTTAAATTAGTAATGTACAACCTTTATAGTAATAAGTTGACTTCAATAATTACGATCGTCGTCACTATTTTTATTTATACCACTGTGTATTGTCATCAGTTGTTTATTATAATCAGCTGTTTATTGTTATCAGCTTTCTATTATAATCAGCTGTTTATTGTTATCAGCTTTCTATTATAATCAGCTGTTTATTGTTATCAGCTGCTTATTATCATCAGCTGTTTATTGTTATCAGCTGCTTATTATCATCAGCTGTTTATTGTTATCAGCTGTTTATTGTTATCAGCTTTCTATTATAATCAGCTGTTTATTGTTATCAGCTGCTTATTGTCATCAGCTGTTTATTGTTATCAGCTGCTTATTATCATCAGCTGTTTATTGTTATCAGCTGCTTATTATCATCAGCTGTTTATTGTTATCAGCTGTTTATTGTTATCAGCTTTCTATTATAATCAGCTGTTTATTGTTATCAGCTTTCTATTATCATCAGCTGTTTATTGTTATCAGCTTTCTATTATCATCAGCTGTTTATTGTTATCAGCTGTTTATTATCATCAGCTGTTTATTGTTATCAGCTGCTTATTATCATCAGCTGTTTATTGTTATCAGCTGTTTATTGTTATCAGCTTTCTATTATAATCAGCTGTTTATTGTTATCAGATTTCTATTATTATCAGCTGTTTATTGTTATCAGCTTTCTATTATAATCAGCTGTTTATTGTTATCAGCTTTCTATTATAATTAGCTGTTTATTGTTATCAGCTGCTTCTTATCATCAGCTGTTTATTGTTATCAGTTGTTTATTGTTATCAGCTTTCTATTATAATCAGCTGTTTATTATTATCTACTATTTATTGTCATCAGCTTTTTATTGTTATCAGTTGTTTATTGTCATCAGCCGCTTATTGCTGTCAGTTATTTAATGTTATTGTTATTAATAGTTTATCATTTTCAGCTGTTTATTGATTATCACCTTTTGTCGTCATCAGCTGTTTATTGTTATCAGTTGTTTTGTTATCACACTGTTTATTTTGATCGGCTGTTTATTATATGTTGTGTATAGTTATCAGTTTTTTATTATCAGCAGTTTATAGTCATCCATTGTTTATTGCTATCAGCTGTTTATAGTCATATACTGTTTATTGTTATCAGCCGTTTATTGTTATCATACTGTTTCTATTTTTTGTGTTATTATCGCAATGTTCGGTTACCTTTGACCTTCTTCAAATATATATATTTTTAGAAGCAATAACCTTAAAGTCGAACCCGGGAACCCATGAACATTGTGTCAGTAGTGAAGATTATAATTTTAACCTACAGGAGACTGTCACTTAAAGCTTATTGTTGATTAACACCTTTATCCGTTGCGCAAAAAGGCCGGTGATTAATAAGCACAAAGTAGAAATGACTTTTCGTACATGGGAACCTTCGGTCGAATTCAAGGAACCAATACAGACTTTACAGTTAGTCTGTCATTTAGAACTAATTATAAACCAACACCTTTATCCGTTCCATTACATACCCATGACCATTAAGAATGAAATACGAATTGATTATTTATAAACCTCTACCCAGCTATGGTTGAGAGAACGGGGACAATACATTTCAATTATAAAAAAAGAGTGCAGCTCGAATTTAAGTATAAGTTCTCAAGACTGACGTCAAGATTTCCGAGTTCAGAAAGATATATTAGAAAGATACATCAGAAATGTATAAATTAGAAAGATATATTAGAAATATATATAAGAAAGATATATTAGGAAGATATATAAGAAGGATATATAAGAAGGATATATCATAAAGATATATTAAAAAGATATATTAGAATGATATATCAAAAATATTTATTAGAAAGATATATTAGATATATATATATATTAGAACGATATATTAGATAGACATATTAGAAAGATATATTAGTAAGATATATTAGAAAGATATATTAAGTAGATATATTACAAAGATACATCAGAAAGATATATTAGAAAAAATACCAGAAAGATATATTAGAAAGATATATTTAAAAATATATTAGAAAGATATATTAGAAAAATATATTAGAAAGATATATTAGAAAAATATATTAGAAACATATATCAGAAAGATATATTAGAAAGTTATATCAGAAAGTTATATTAGAAACATATATTAGAAAGATATATTAAAAAGACATATCAGAAAGATATATTAAATAGATATATTAGAAAAATATATTAGAAACATATATTAGAAAGATATATTAAAAATATATTAGAAAGATATATTAGAAAAATATATTAGAAAAATATATTAGAAAGATATATTAGAAAAATATATTAGAAAAATATATCAGAAAGATATATTAGAAAAAATATAATAGAAAATGTTTTAGAAAAGTATATTAGAAAGATATATTAGAAAGATATATTAGAAAGATATATTAGAAAGATATATCAGGAATATATATTAGAAAAATATATTAGAAAGATATATTAGAAAAATATATTAGATAGGTATATTAGAAAGATATATAAGAATTATATATCAGAAAGATATATGAAAAAATATATAAGAATTATATATCAGAAATATTTATTAGAAAGATATATTAGAATGATATATTAGAAAAATATGTTAAAAATATATCAGAAAGATATATTAGAAAGATATATTAGTAAAATATATTACAAAGATACATTAGAAAAATGTATCAGAAAGATATATAAGAACGATGTATTAGAAAAATATATAAGAAAGATATATTAGATATATCAGAAATATGTATTAGAAAGATATTTAGAAAGATATATAAGAAACATCTATTAGGAAGATACATCAGAAAGATATATCAGAAAGATATATTAGAATAATATATTAGAAAGATATATTAGAAAGATATATCAGAGAGGTATATTTTAAAGATATATCATAAAGGTATATTAGAAAGATATATTAGAAATACTTATTCGACAGATATAAAGGAAAGATATATCAGAAAGATATATTAGAAAAATATGTCATAAATATACATTAGAAAGATATATGTTTAAAATATAGTAGAAAAATAGATCAGACACATATATTAAGAAAGATATGTTAGACAGATTTATCATAAAGATATATCAGAAAAAATGTTAGGAATATATATTAGAAAGTTATATCAGAAAGATATATTAGAAAGTTACATCAGAAAATTATATTAGAAAGATATATTGGAAAAATATATCAGAAAATATATTATCAAGATTTATCAGAAAGATTTATTTGAAAAGATATATTAGAAATATATATTAGAAAGGTATATTAGAAAAATACATCAGAAAGGTATATAAGAAAAAGATATTAGAAAGATATATCAGGATATATATTAGATAGATATATTAGAAAGATATATTAAAAGATATGTTAAAAATATATCTGAAAGATATATTAGAAATATTTATTAGAAAGTTATATTATAAAGATATATCAGAAAAATATATCAGAAAGATATATTACAACTATGTATTAGATAAATATATTGAATGCTACTTTTTTTTTTACTGGCACAAATAGAGTTGGATACACAAGTAATAGTCGTAGAGTGATAGAGTGTAAGTAAAACCTGGAATATCCGGTTGTTTCGTTTCGTTTTAACAATGGAAAGTGCAGAAAATGGAGAGAAAAGAAAGAAAGAAGGAAAGACCGAAAGGAAAGATAAAGATAGGGAAGTACCCCCACCACCATCACCCATAAAGCAAAAAGACAACGAAAGGTAGGAAAGAAAGAAAGAAAGAAAGCAAAAAAGCACGTAAGGAAAGAGCGAAACGGAAGTTGTGTTTGTGTAAGTAAGTAAGTTTGGGGCGTTTCACGTAAATGTCAATACTGTGCGTCATGAGTAAGTTGCTAGAATCTGTGTTAAATACAGAAGTAATCAAACATCTCAACAAAAATAACCTTCTTAGTGACACTCAATATGGTTTCCGTTCTGCTAGATCTACAGCAGATGTCCTTACAGTTATATCGCATAGGATTAGCAAATCTCTCGACGGTGGCAATCTTTCTAGGGCAATTGCTCTTGACATATCTAAAGCCTTTGATAGGGTATGGCATAAAGGTTTACTTCATAAGATCGCTAGCTATGGTATAGCTGGAAAAGTCTTTTCAATTATTAAATCATTTCTTTCTGATAGGTTCATAAGAGTAGTAGTTAAGGGGCAAAAATCAGAAGCTCACAGTATTAATGCCGGTGTCCCTCAGGGATCCATCCTGGGCCCAACTCTTTTCCTGATCTACATTAATGATCTTCCAAATCATATCCTTACATCATTTGTAGACATTTATGCTGACGACACTACCATTTATGGTACCACATCTAAGACAGTAAACGACCAAGTTCTCTCCAATTCTCTCTCCTCTGATCTTGAGCACGTAGTACAATGGGGAAAGGAGTGGCTGATTACTTTTAATGCATCTAAAACCAAACTTCTCTCTTTACATCATCAACACTCTAATCCACATTTGTCATCAATTGAAATGACTGGCTCTCGTCTTCAGGAGGCCTCAAGTTTTGACAAGCTTCTGGGCTTGACCATTACTCCTGATCTTAAATGGAACACGTATATCAAATCTGTTGCCAAGGCCGCTGGAAAAATGGTGGGATCTTTCTATCGATCCAGTAGATATCTCACTGCTGATGCTATTCTCTACCTATATAAGAGCCAGGTACGTCCAAGGATGGAATACTGTTGCCACATCTGGGCAGGAGCTGCTAGAAAGGACTTGTCCTGCCTTGATAGAGTTCAAAATAGACTTCGTAGCCTCGTAGGAGATGTCCTTTTCTCCTCCTTGCAACCTCTATCTCACAGAAGAGATGTTGCGAGTTTGTCTCTGATGTATCGTTATTTTCATGGAAAGTGTTCAACTGAGCTTCAATCTATGGTCCCCCCCCTCGCCAAACTTTCACAAGAAACACTCGTCTAGTTGTAAACACTATCAATAATTTCCCCCACTCTTTATCTGTGCCTAAACCTAAACGTAGATTCCATGAACAAAGCTTCTTTCTTAGAACTGCACGCCTGTGGAATTGTCTTCCGTTTTCCTGCTTTCCGGCTGACTACAATATGGTTGTGTTCAAGTCTAAAGTAAATAAGTTCTTGATGAGCCGTTCCATATAAGTTATTAAATTTACCAAATTTTCATTACTAATGATTACTATATTGACCAATTTCTACTGTACACTCTTTAACCCTTATCCTTGAGTGGCCTCTGGGCCTTGATAATGTGGTGATGCCTTTGAAAAAAAAAGATATATAAGAAAGATATATTAGATAGATATATTAAATAGATACATGAGAAATATATATTAGATAGATATATTAGATATATCTGAAAAATATATTAGAAAGATATATCAGAAGAATATTCTAGAAAGATATACTAGATAGATATATTAGATAGATAAATTAGAAAGATGTCTAGAAAGGTCTATTAGAAAGATATATCAGGAAGATTTATTAGAAAGATATATTTGAAAGGTATATCAGAAAGATATATTAGAAAGACATATCACAAAAATATATTAGAAAGATGTATTAGAAAGATATATTAAAATATTTTAGAAAAATATATCAGAAAGATATACAATAAAGATATATTAGAAAGATATATTAGAAAAATATATTAAAAAGATACATTAGAAACATATATTTGAAATATTTATTAGAAAGATATATAAGAAAAATATATTAGAAAGGGTACTCTTGCATAATTTGACCCGAATTCTCGTGAATTTTCGTCAAGCATGGATCGGGCGAGGTCAATTTTTTATTTTATTTATTTAATTTTTTTCTCTTATGTTTTTAGCAATTTTTAAGGTGATAAATAGCCGGCGGGGGTGACTTTTTATTTTCTGATTAGTTACTTATTTATTATTTATTTCTTATGTTTTTTAATTGAATTTTTGGGAGCGTGATTAGCCAATGAAAAAGCGCTATCTAAATCGAAGCAGATGACATTCGAATTGGAAGAAAGCGACTAAACCACCACCACCACCACCACCACCACCACCACCACCACCACCACCACCACCACCACCACCACCACCACCACCACCACCACCACCACCACCACCAACAACAACAACAACAACAACAACAACAACAACAACAAAAAGCCACCAAATATATTTTCAAACTCGCCAAACAGAAAAATGACAGGCCAGAAAATAAATCTATACATGTTAGAAAAAGAAGTCACAGCATTGATACAGACAATCTCATATTGTCAGGAGAAGAAATTGCTGTCCCCCAAAAATGAGGTGCAACAATTGTAAACACAAATGTGTACTTAAAAAAGATCGTGTGTAAAAGATGGTTTCTCCTGGAGATGTACAAATGGACAGTGCCACCAAAAGAACTTGACTGAATCAGACGTCTTGAAAAAAAAAAGAAAAAGAAAAATACGGTTACAAAAAAGAAAAGAAAACACACAAAAAAACTTTTACTTACACCTAAAAATAATACGGTAAAAAATCTTTTCTTTGAGAAAAAACAAACTTTCTGTTGATAAATATTTTGCTAAAAAAAAAAAAATTAAATACTAAAATGAAATAAACATATCTCCATTTTTCAAGGTAAGTTTTTTTTTGTTATTTTTGATTATTTGCATTTAAAATTTTCCGTTTTTTTTTTTTTTTTTTTTTTTCATCAGTCTGCGTCTGTTACGACGCTCGGCTGACACCGATAATTGCCGGTCTCACCCGATCCATGCTTGGCGGAAATTCACGAGAATTCGGGTCAAATTATGCAAGAGTACCTTAGAAAGATCTATCAAGAAGATATCTCAGAAAGATTTATTAGAAAGATATATAAGAAAGATATATTAGAAGGAGGGCAAAGATTACATTGTCCGGAACGTTGTGAGAATGACACGCAAGGTCAGAATAATTGTCAGTTTAATCCAAAAACAGGAAAACTCCGGGACTCAGTAACCCTGGTAGGCGTTTTTTCAGGTTATGATGTGGAATACGATATTTTACCAGGCCACTATTTACGATATTTGCCCTGCCTTACGGTGTTATTCATAATGTTATTTGATTATATGCATGTGCATTATATACTGTACTGTATTTTGTTAATGATTTTTAATGCCGTTTCGCTGGGTTCTGCTGTAATACAAATTATCAGTCCTAGTTTAAAAAGTCCAAAAAATTAACAGCTAATTTTTTATCTTGATGATATCAAAAGCTTGTATGTATTTGTAGTCGAGGCTAGTATCTAAAACACTGCAATTAGCGTTTTCTATTCTTATGTTTTTTTTCAAACTTTTAATATTTCCATTAGCGACACTTTTACTTTACCAAATCATTTTTCAGTCAAAGGGGAAAATCCCCTAAAAACTTTTCAACTGTGTTTTAAGACACATACATTTGATATCTAAATAGTTATTTGGTGGGCTTACACTATTCGATGAAACACACGTAAGACCTACTGATAATAATAATAATAATGAAACAATTTTAAATTGTATTTTAGGTAATCTGTTGGTGTGAAAAGAAAGTGGAATACGGAAAATCACAAGTTTGCAGTGGAATATGAAGTGAGAGCGGAATTGGATGGTCATACAAAAGGAATTGGAAAGGTGACACTGGGAAGAAGTAGGCATGTTTGAAATGACAGAAAATAAGCCGATGAATCAGATAAGAAAAATAGTTAGAAAAGGATGGCTTACTCCAATTGAAATAGATCAAGAGGAGGATAGTAAACAGCTAATCGCACAGTGCATCAGCCGGTGGCATTGACTATGCTGGTTTTTTCTCGAATCTGATTCTGTTAAACACTTCCAGAAATGTCTCAAATGTGCCAAGAGATAAAAGAAAAAAAGTAGAAATGACACTCTGGGAATGATAGATAATGATATAATTCAAAATGAAGGGGATAGCTTACTTAATAATAGTGAGATTTCCAGTGCGGAAATAACAGATGATGAATAAAATTTGCTGAATAGACTGAAAGAATTCACGAGAAGTAGTGAAAAAAAAGGAAGATTTTTAATCACAAGAATATTGACCAGACAAAGTTAAGGAATGCACCAAATAAAGTGAACAGGTTAATGAATATGGTGTCACTGGAAAGCATAACATGTCAGAGACATTTTGCAAGTAGGAACTGTGTTGGCTGGTGAGATGGTGAGATGCGAAAGAACCAAAAATAAAACAAAAAAAAGAAGAACCATATTGGAGAAGTAGAATTGAAGGTGACTTGTAGAGATATAGAAAAGATCTAGGTCGAATTCAGGAATGGTTCAAAGGACAGTGGAAAAATGCAAACAAGGAGAAAAAGAAGAACTGGATAGACGATACAAACTGAAGGGGTTTAATACGACTACGGAAGAAATAAAGCAGCAAATCATGGCAAAAACTTCCAAGAATAAGAGGTATGAATTCAGTAGTTTAATAATAAGTCAAGGTTATTTAGAAATTTGGAAGGAGGTGAAACCAAAACAATGGCTCTTAATCCACAAGAAGCTAGAAAGTTTTGGTGAAGTACATGGTCAAGAGAGACTCTCCACAAGATTGGTGCTGACTGGGTCGCTAGATTAAGTGAATAAGAGGATAAGAGGATATCCACATTTCTGTGTAAGATTGGAGAAAACAAATGAAGTTTATGCCTACGTGGAAAGGGCCCGGACTTGATGAAATTCATGGATACTGGTTGCAATCTTTCACAGGAATCCATGAGAGGCATGCGGTGTTTCTGGATGATGGTGTCAGATTGTGCAAGATACCAGAATGGCTTGTAGTGGGAAGAACTATTTATTAATGAAAGATTCTGCTAAAGGGACCGATGTTGAAAATTATAGACCAACTGCTTGCTTGAACTTGCTTTGGAAGACACTGACAGAGATAATCAGTTCCAAAGTATATGATCATTTTTAAGTAAATGGTTCACTACCAGTCGGGTTAGTGGAACAAAAAAACCGTGAGGAAAAGGTGTTTAGGAACAGAAGATCAGTTAACGATTGATAAATGTATTTTTAAAAAACTGAAAAAAGAGAAAAACAAACTTTAATGTAGCTTGAATAGATTATGAGAAAGCTTATGATATGGTGTCGCATTCGTGGGTACTCATGACGTTGAAAATGGTAGGGGTGGTTGAAAACATAATCGAGTTCATAGGATAAGAATGAGTACTTGGAAAACCAACCTTTTTCAGATGGGAACCTATTAGGAACAGTCAACATCCGACGCGGTATTTTTCCAAGGACATTCCTTTTCGTCACTTCTATTTATAATAGTACTCATACCATTGGCACATGTACTAAGAGAGACAAAGATGGAATACCCACTGGAGAAGAATGGGCCGAAGATCAGTCACATGTTATTTATGGACGATCTGAAAATGTTTAGCAAAACAGAAAAGTAAATCAACTCTCTGATTCAAAATGTATATCAGTGGAGTGAAGATATAATATGGAGTTTGGAATTTCTCAAATGTGCAGAAGTTAGTCTTTAACGAGGGAAGAGAGGAATCATGAAAGGCAGTATTTTGCCAAATGGTAAAATATTAGAAGATCCTGGGTGGGGGTGCTTGAACTAGATACAATGCTTTGCAATGAAATAAAAGTGAAGACGAAAGGTTTGTATATGAGAAGAATCAAACTGCTCCTGAAATCTAGACTGAACGGTAGAAACCTGTTCACGGCCATCCATTCATGGGCGGTGGTTGTAATTCGACACAGCGCAGCTTTTGTAGGATACGCACTGAAAGAAATGAAAAAGCTGAATAGAGACACACGGAAACTGTTTGTCAAGTACGGAGCATTTCACCCAAATTCTAATGTGCTCTGGCTGTATATCACAACGAAGAAAGGAGGGAGAAGGCTGATTGCGATTGAAGAATTAAAAACACATATCGACTATCATCATTTTTAGAACAAGGATACCGACTGATTGCTCATTGCGTGGATGTATGTTTTGTAAGAGAAAAAGTGAAACGGACATACAGACAAACACGCAGACATACAGACATACAGACGAAGAGAAAAATTATATAGAAAGTTCATATTTATTTTTTATACACGAGAGCTTGGTTGTAATGTATGGGATAACCTACACTCACCAAAATGACAATCTCGATCAGGCCAGATTAAAAATTAAGCCAGCCTAGAAAGATTTACTCTGTCTATTGAGCGAAAACAGAACAGATACTACATTTCTCGAAATTCGTTAAGTGCACCAGTCTGTAAACGGCTCTACCATTCGAATAGATGTCTATCGACTGCCATTGTCATAAAAACAAGGACACCAGCTGATACTTAGTTGCGTATGTTTTGTACGAGGTTTCCGTCTATTCATGCGTGTCAGCTGCCGGCTGTTTCAAATGACTTGAGTACTCAACATGTCGCCATCGGTAGTTGGGTTTGGCCATTTCGGATTAAAAAAAAAAGGAGGCTGTCAGCCACACCCAAGCTAGTCCGCATAGAACGCCTTTGTTTATCTTCTTCATCTCTGCCAACGTGTTGTAGGCGTGCAATGCGATACGCGTGCGGCTTTGTATCACGTAGAGACAAAAAAAAAAAAAAAAAAGATGGAGAACACATAGAGGGAGTGACATGAGCAACATGACGTCAGCTAGGAAACATAAGTAATTTTTATCACATTTCGTCTTACAGGTTTAATCGATACGAGCGGAACCTGTAGAAATTCCACGGCGGTTTCTGTATAAATCTGTAAAATTTACTGTTAATAATTGATGTAATGATTATAAATACACCCGGGTTCTTCCTCACAAGAATATGATTGCTTCGTTTAATCCATAAATACGGATAGGTATAGCAGTCTAGAAATAGTTCAATAGATGACACAAGTGTCTATGGCTGCACTCTGAACAGCATTGGCTATCAAGATCTGATTCATTTCCATTCTTCATTTGGAATATCTGGCGCAATGGGGGATGTGGATTGTTACGTTTAACCTCTTTAAAAACAAAATTTCCTTCTTTCACCACCAGCAGCTTCGTAACTCTCGCTTCCTATATTTTTGTCCTTTAGTCCTCACATTCCATGATCGATATTTCTAACAAGGGGGGCTGTTTTCTGTGCCAGAATGTATCCATCTAATACTTATCGTTGATTAGTTTTTTTCAAAACCCATTTTAACTCCTTACATCAAGTGGCTTCATGTATTTCAATAAAAATACTGATTTCAATAAATATACTTATTTTGCTCCAGCTAAAATGAATGGCATTCTTATTGAGAACTACAGTGTGGGAGCCTTAAAGTTCAATATAAACAAATTCTTGTTGAGCCGTGTCTTTAAACAATCAAATGTTACCCAATTTCCACCATTAACGATTTCTACACTACCACCTCACGGCCCTGTCGGTGGGGTATTAGAATACACGGACTGCCCCCCCCCCCTGCAGAGGGTAAAAATACCTCAATGGGAGTCCTGGATATGACCATAAACTATATCCAGTGGTGAGGCCCCAGCTTGCGGGCTTTGGGGAGTGTGGAGCCAACCTTTTAATTACCATTGCTCCCAGATCCACTCTGACCCGGAGTGGTAGTACCTGTTAGGGTTCCAACTATGGGTTAAATAGAAACCGACTTGAAAACAACAAATATATTTTATTAAAAATTTTTTTCTTCAAAATCTTTGGATTCGGCATTAAATAACCCGAAAAGGGTTGATATGCCGTAAAACAAAAAACAACCAACCAACCAACTACCACCTCACATTTATTAACCCTTATCCTCAAGTGGTGACTCCTTGGTAAAAAAAAAAAATCTCTTGTTTTGATAAGCTTCTATGATTGATTTTCAATCCAGATCTTAAATTATAAGATTTATATAAACCTGCTGCTAAAATTGTTGGAAGACATATCCGAAGACGGAGTACTGTTGTCACATCTGGGGATGTGCCACCCAGAGAACTCTTTCTTGTCTTGAGAGAGTTTTAAAATAGATTTTGCAATTGATGTAACAAATATCAATACATCCTGGTTTCTCCTCACAAGAATATGATTACCTGATATAAATACGGACAGGAATAGCAGCCGGAGGAGAAGTTGAAGATACGCCAAAAGCCTAAACTTAAGCATATCACAAGCTATGACCGCGAATACTCGTTCATTAATCGTTCATTGTATTACTCAGTTATTGCATACAACACAGCACAGTTACTTCAAACAAATATCTCGCTTTTCGGCACATATCAATCAAAAATACCTATCAGGGCTATGAAAAAAAACAAAACAAAAAAAACAACTCTTTTTTTCTTCCATAAAATAATTTTCATTGTCAGCTAAATATTCTTTAAATAAAACAAATACATCTCTTTTTTATTTCTTCTAAATGAATGCCACTTTTGGAATTGCAGTGGCTAGATTCTGCATTGATTCTATTGATTCTGCATTAATTCTATTGATTCTGTATTGATTCAATTGATTCTAGCAACACGTAGTAGTGGGTGTGTGTGTGTGTGTATACATTTATATATATGTATATACATATATATATACATATATATATACACATATATATACATATATATACATATGCATGTATATACATATATATAAACATATACATAAATATACATATGCACATATAAATATATACATATATATACATATACATATATATACATATATACATACACATATGATGATTGCAACATCTTACCAGACGAGTGCCATTCCCTCAGACACTTAAAGTCCATGAGACCAAATGCCTGCGGGAGTATCTATACAAAGATGATGTTACAGAGTCTTAGCTTTGTACGACAGCTAAGTCTCTCTCTCGGTTCAAAATGTTGAGATCCAGCAACAAGTAAGGGCAAGAGCAAGCAACGAATTAAACTGCAGACCAGCTTAATGCAGGTACTAGTCTCTCGCTTTATCATTTTTTAAATCAGAGATTTGCTTCTCCTTGATAGGTTGCCTTCACCACGGCTTACGGGATCCCTCTCCACCCCAACACAAATACAATACACACAAATATACACGGTGCTACTTGGCTGTTGACCCCGAAAAAGGGTTCATTCGCCCTTTGAAAGGTCTTGTTTTTAATCCTTCAGGAAGACTAGCCGCCCTCCTCACCAAACAAGTCTTGTGGGGGCACCAGTTTACTCGCCGGTGACCCGACCATGAGGCAGGTGGTACTGGGTTACATGGTACCAGTAGCATATGACATGACCTGACACATATACATATATATACACACATATATATATATATATATACACATATATATACATATATATATACGTATATATATGCACACATATATATACATATATATACATATATGTATACATATATACACACACTTATATATACATATATACACATATATATACATATATACACATACATATATACATATATAAATACACATATATATACATATATATACACATATATACACACATATATATGTATATATATGCATATATATACATATATATACATATATATATACACATATATATACATATATATGTGTGTGTGTGTCTGTGTCTGTGTGTGCGTGTGTGTGTGTGTGTGTGTGTGTGTGAAAATACCTGTGTGTCTTTGTCTGTGTACATTTCCCTGCCAAATAACTCTGTCAATTTTCGGTCTTCAGACTTTAGATTTGACATAAGGTGTATTGAGATTTGGGGAAATATTTCTGAACGGTTGAAATTTCGCTGTCATGGGGTCAAAATTCAACGATTTGATCTTTGAAAACTCTACTAAACTCCTCCGACAATTTTGAGTCTAAACCCTTGAAATTTTAGGTTACTTGGACATGGGTATAAACTTTTTATTTTGATTTGAGCCCATAACAATAAATGTTAAGGGGTCAAAATTGGGTTCAAAGTTTCAAAAAATTTGATCTTTACGGTCCCTACCAAATTAATTGTCCAATTTTTCGTTTAAACATTTGAAATTTTACATAAAGGGTATTCAGAGATCAGGCAAGCTTTTAAATCGGTTTTGGTCGAAAATTTGAACTGCCAAGGTGTCAAAGTTCAAAAGATTTTATTTTTGCGGTGTCTAGCAAACTACTCAGACAATGTTGGGTCTCAACATTTGAAATTCATATATAATGAGTATTCAGACATGTGCCAAGCATTTAAATCAGTTTTGTGGCGAAAATTTGGCTGCCAAAAGGCTAAAATTAAAGAGTTGACCATTGCAGATTCTACCGAATTCCTCTGGTAATTTTGGGTCTAAAGACTTGAAGTTTTAGATGTACGCAACTTGGACATGGTAAAAATAAAAGTTAAGGGGTCAAAATAGGGATCAAAGTTAAAAATAAATTGACCTCTGCGGTCTCTACGAAATTACCAAATTTTGTTCTAAACATTTTGAAATCTTACACAAAGTGTATTCACACGTAGGGACAGTTATGAACAGTACGTAGGGCCCGGGCTGAACTCCTAGTATATATATATATATATATATATATATATATATATATATATATATATATATATATATATATATATATATATATATATAATTTATATAATATATCTATAATATAAAGCTGAACGCCTGTGTGTGCATCTGGTCACGAATAGGTTCCTATATGGTTGACTATTATAGAAAACTGATCACATATAATGATAGAAGATGTATCGAGACACAGGAATGGGTATGTTTGATCTGGCATAGTGATGATTCATTAAAATTGTGGGGTGTGCGTACGCGCCTGGTCTACAAAGTATGGAAATAAAAAAATTAAAAATTAAAAAAAAAAAAACGTTTACAAGTGTTTTTGATATAGATGTATATAATAATATTTTGATAACTATGTTTTAACTTAAATAGGAATGGTATAATAAAATTGTGGGGTCTGCGTTCGCGCCTGGTCTCCATAGAATGGAAATAGACACACACTTTAATAAAGACTTTTCATATCTATCTGCCTAAGTATACTTTGATAATTATGTTTCAGTTTGAAGAAATATGGTATAATAAAATCATGGAGTGCTCGTTCGTGCCTGACCTCCATAGAATGGAAATATGTCACAAAGTTTAACAAGGTTTTTTAATATAGATCCACAGAATATTGTGATAAGAGTTTCAGTGTGAACATGTATGGTATAATAAATGATAGGTTTTATCTATTTTATTTTTACTTTCATCATATTTTGCTTTGGTTTTGATACTCCCAAATTCGAAACTATCTCTTTACAACCCTTCCTTTTCATAAACTATCATACGAGAGGCGTGCAATAAGTAATGCGCCTGATCCACTTCCAGTTGTCTGATCAAGCTGAAATTTTGCATGTGCAATGATCTACATCTCTAGGGGTAATGTGGCAAATTACAGCTCTGAACTAAATATGGTTTCTGTTTTACAGGTGTTTATACTGAATCAGATGTGAAATGGAGCCTGTTGAATGTCGGACAGTGATTCGATTTTTGTATTTGAAAGGACGCACACCACAGGAGATTTGTGATGAAATGAAAGAAACTTATGGCAATAATGCCTCATCATATGACCTTGTAAAACGCTGGCATCGTGAATTCAAACATGGCCGGAAGTCTGTGGAAACAGCCCCAAGAGCTGGTCGCCCCCTCTCTGCCATTGACGAGGCATCTGTCCGTCAAGTTGAGGCTGCCATTTTGGAAGATCGGCGCATTGCTATTCGCCAAATAACTAAAATGTCAAGATTAGTACAGGGTCGGTGGAAACTATCATTCATGACCATTTGCATAAGGTGTCTGGCAGATGGATTCCCAGGTTGCTCACACCATTCCAGAAGCGAGAACGCGTCGAGTGCTCGAGGATGAATTTGGAGATGTGCCAAGAAGATGAGTCAAAGTTTTTCAAAAGACTGATTACACAAGATAAAACCTGGCTCCATCACTATGATCCAGAGACCAAAGCCCAGTCAATGCAGTGGAAGCACTTGAACTCACCACCTACAAAAAAGGCAAGGATGCAGCCCTCCGCTGGCAAGGTCATGCTCACAGTCTTCTGGAACCAAGACGGAGTAGTGATGACAGATTTCCTGGCAAGGGTACCAAAATTACAGGAGCCTATTATGCTTCACTTTTGAAGAAATTAAGGGAAGCTATCAAAATCAAGAGGCGGGGCAAGATCAGCAAAGCTACCCTCCTTTGAAATACTACGCTCCGATCTACAACTCGCATGTCGCCAGATCAGAAGCACGGGCGTGTGGTTATGAAATCCTTCCCCATCCTCCCTAATCTCCTGACGTTTCACCCTCTGACTTTCACCGCTTCCCAGCCATGAAGTTGTTTTTGAAAGGAAAGCGTTTCCCAGATGATGCAGCCTTGATTTCTGAAGTCACGTCGTGGTTGGAGGAGCAACCTGGGGTGTTCTAAAAAAACGGTCTCCAGAGCTGCATCAAACAATGTAATGCATAACTCTGGGCGGTTCTTATGTAGAGAAAGGCTGATAACTGTGCCAAGTTTTGTTGCTTTACTGCTATGGGAAGTGGGTCAGGGGCATTACTTATTGCACGACCCTCGTACTTTCATAAATCAGAGTCCATTTTCTGTAGGCTGTTTTTGAACCCAGTGTCAACGACGGGTATTTTTGCTCTCTCTCTCTCTCTCTCTCTCTCTCTCTCTCTCTCTCTCTATATATATATATATATATATATATATATATATATATATATATATATATATATATAAATATATTTGAATCCATCTGGCAGACACCTTACTCTATGGCTGACTGGGATAGCTTCCGTACATTCATATCTTATTTACCTCTGCACTCCATGTTTAAAAAGGAAATGTCCTCAATAGTATTAGATCTGACCGAATGGTTAATTGTAGGCATAGTCCAATTCATACCATCTAAAAAATTCCAACAAAAACCTAACAGCCAGCCATGGTTCTCCCCAGAATGTGCTGCTGCTATCGCGCACAGAAATCACTTTTTCCATAGCTACCAACGTAATAGATGCACTGAGACTAAAGCTGCTTTCAGAACTGCCAGCAACCACTGTAAAAGAGTAATAAAAATGCAAGAGAGCTATATGCCCAGTATGTTAAATCCAAGGTAGCTAATCAGCGGCTTGGTTCCCACCAGTTTTGGCAAATAACAAATAGGATCCTGAACAGAAGTGTGCGTTCTATCCCAACCCTTATCAATGGACCAGAGGTCATCTTGTCAACGTCAGACAAGGCCAAACTATTTGCAAAGAACTTTGCAGCTAATTCTACCCTATGCGACGAAGGCCATCAACTCCCCATATTTCCTCCTATAACACAGAACAAGCTAGGTAACATACAAATATCTGTGCATGAGGTCGCCAAGCTAATCAAGAACCTAGATTCCAGTAAAGCAACTGGCCCTGATGGCATCCCAATTATAGTGTTGAAAAAGCTTCAACCAGAACTTGCTCCCATACTTACGAAACTGTTTAAGCGCTGCCTTAAGGAGAAGTGCTTTCCAACTCCCTGGAAGACCTCATCAGTTTGCCCTGTATTTAAGAATTCAGGTGATAAGTCATCTCCCTCTCAGTAAGTCTCCTGTGTGTTATGAGTAAGTTGCTGGAATCCATATTAAATAGAGAAATAGTCAACCACCTCAGCAGGAATAACCTTCTTAGTGACACACAATATGGTTTCCGCTCTGCAAGATCTACCGCAGATGTGCTGACGGTTATATCTCACAGGATTAGTGAATCTCTTGACAAAGGCTTCCTTTCTAGGGCAATTGCTCTTGACATATCAAAGGCCTTCGACAAGGTATGGCATAAGGGTCTACTTCACAAGATTTCCAGCTACGGTATAACTGGAAATGTTTTCTCAATCATTAAATCATTTCTCTCCGATAGGCTCATAAGAGTAGTGGTCGATGGACGAAAATCGGAGGCCTGCAATATAAATGCTGGAGTCCCTCAGGGGTCAATCCTAGGCCCAACTCTCTTCCTGATTTACATCAATGACCTCCATAAACACATACTTAAACCATTCGTTGACATCTATACTGATGACACAACCATCTACGGCAACACATCAAAGGCTGTAAATGATAAAGTTCTCTCTGATTCTCTCTCCTCTGATCTCATCCGCGTGGTTCAGTGGGGGAAGATGTGGCTGGTTACCTTTAATGCATCCAAAACCAAACTCCTATCCTTACATCATCAACGCTCTGATCCCCAGCTGGCATCAATTGTGATGGATGGCTCTCGTCTGAGTGAGGCTCCGTGTTTTGACAAGCTTCTGGGTTTGACCTTTACTCCTGATCGGAAATGGAACACGTACATCAAGTCTGTTGCCAAGGTCGCTGGAAAATGGTGGGATCCTTCTACCGCTCCAGAAGATATCTCGCTACTGATGCAATTCTCTATCTATATAAAAGTCAAGTACGTCCAAGGATGGAATACTGTTGCCATATCTGGGCAGGAGCTGCTAAAAACAGCCTATCCTGCCTTGACAGAGTACAAAATAGACTTTGTGGCTTAGTGGGTGATGCCCTTTTCTCTACCCTGCAACCTCTCTCCCACAGAAGAGACGTTGCGAGCCTATCCTTGTTTTATCGTAATTTCCATGGCAGATGCTCGTCTGAACTCCAGTCTCTGGTCCCCCCTCGCCAATCTTTCACGAAAAACACCCGTCTAGCCGAATCCACTGTGAAAAATTTCCCCCACTCTTTATCTGTGCCTAAATCAAAACGTGGATTCCATGAACAAAGCTTCTTTCTTAGAACTGCACGCCTGTGGAACTCTGTTCCGTCTGCCTGCTTCCCACCGGACTACAACTTGGATGTGTTCAAGTCCAATGTTAACAAATTTCTAATGAACCGCCCCCTTAAGTAAACACTTCATCAAATCTCCACACTAATGTAATGTACTTGCAATAACCCTTATCCCTGAGTGGCTTCCGAGCCTTGATAAGTGGTGATCACTGTGTAATATATATATATATATATATATATATATATATATATATATATATATATATATATATATATATAATTGATTGATTGCCTGCTCTAGTTGGGGACTCGTCGCGGCGACAAAAAGTATTTGTTAGAAAGAAAACGCAAATTTTATTTATGAACAAATATTTCATTTAAATATATGAATATATATTGCATGCATTAATGAATTTTTAATAAATAATATAGTGTTTATAAGACTTTTTTTTTACACAGGAATCACCACTTATCAAATCCTGGAAGCCTCTCGAGGATAAGGGTTAATGGGTATACATTTGTCAGAGTGATTAAAGCGTAGTAAACATAAATTGTAAATTGGATTACTTAGGGGGCGGTTACTCAAGAACTTGTTTACGTTGGACTTGAAGACGATCAGGTTGTAGTCAGTTTGAAAGCAGGCAATCGGAAAAGAATTCCACAGGCGTGCTGTTCTAAGAAAGAAGTTTTGTTCCTGGAATCTACATTTAGGTCTAGGTATATATAAGGAGTGTAGGAAATTATTGATAGTGGTTTCGGCCAGACGAGAGTTTTTCGTGAAAACTTGGCAAGGGGGAACCATAGATTAAAGCTCAGCTGAGCACTTACCATGAAAATAACGATAAAGCAGGGACAGGCTAGCAACGTCTCTTCTGTGGGATTTCTTGCATCATCACTCATCATCACTTAAAACAATTAACGTAACGGTTTCTACCATTTATCTCCTTTACGAATCAAATTTTATATTAACGAACCAGAACTTGAATTTAGATCAAGGTTAGCTATTTTACACTACAAAAATAATATTCATAATGAATTTAATAAAAACTCATTCCATTTTATAAATGCATCAAAGATTTGAAATTTTAACGATTCTGGTACATTAAAAAAAAAAAAAAAAAAAAAAAAATACGGAAAAATTCCACGTCCAAATTGCGGCATATGTTTTGAAATTCTAACCGCCATGTGTAGTTTGGAGAAAAGTCACCAATTTCATTATTATTTAAAATACACATCAAATCTGTTGCTAGCTTCGCTGTAAAAATGATTGGATCACTCTACCGTAAGTATCTTTCTGCCGATGCATTCCTTTATCTTTGTAAGAGCCAGGTACGCCCTAAAATGGAGTAATGTTGCAACATCTGGGCAGAAGCTGCTTGGCGACCTATCCTGCCTTGATAGAGTTCAAAACCGGCTTCGAAACCTAGTAGATGATACCTTTTCTTTTCTCTGCAATCTTTCTCGTCCCCCCCAAAAAAAAACCCCGCGCGAGTCTGTTTCTGCTTTATCGCTATTTTCACGGCAAGTGCTCGATTGAACGCCAATATATCGTGCCACCCTCGTCAAACTTTCACAAAAACACTCGACTAGCTACAACCACTATATGTGATTTTCCCACTCTCTATCTATTCCTAAATTTAAAGATTTCATGAACAAAGCCCCTTTCCTAGATTTGCTCGCCTTTAGAACACTGTTCGGCTGGCCTGCTTCTCGGTTGAATACAACATGGTAGTCTTCAAATCCAATGTAAACAAGTTCATGTTAAGCCGTCCCCCAAAACAATCAAATTTTACCGAATTAGTTACCATTAAACCACTAGTGGTTATTACATCATAACCTTACATTCATTAACATTTATCCTCGAGTAGCCTTCGGGTCTTGATAAGTGTCCTAGTGACATATGGCCCAGTGGTCCTAGACGTTGTATCAAAGTTTACAGTTACCCAAAGGTGCTGAGTTCAATCCTGAACGAAGGCAGTGAAAAAGTAACATTCAAAACAGAGAATCAGCAACTATGTCCCAAAGCCTAGCTGGAGTCCGAACACGATACCCCCGTAATAATGATAAAGGGTTGGGTTCGAGACTCCTAACAAACGGTTCCCCAGTTCGATACAAAACACCTGACGAAGGCCGGAGGGAAAAACGGCCGAAACGTTGTGACAATAATAACCAAGACGAGGAAGTCAGTCCGCCAATCTCAATCAATGAAAACACCTCATCTAAAAAATACAGACAATTACTGTGTATGGGTTTAATTTTGTATTTTTCTGGAAAATCTTTCTGTTCTGAGAAATAATAATAAAAAAAAGCCTGATAGAAATTGCTAAGCCGAATAACCTGATTGATTATCAAAATCACACAACCTCATTAGGGTTGTTCTGATAGAACAAACAGTTAAATACTAGCAGGTAGACCCGACGTTGCCCGGAATTGAATGAGGATCAACAAACTTTCCACTCTTCCAATATTTTTATTGTCATTAAAATCGGTGAAACCACCCAAATTTTCAATCAAATCAACTGATTCCTTGCTCTATTCAGAGATATACCGTGGGGCACAGGGAGGAAGCTTCATATGACTCCCCACAGTAGCTTAGTCCATAAACATTGTAGTCTACATTGCACTGTAGAGAATGTAGTGTTGGTTTTATAAAATTATTTTTATATATAATGGCTCGAATTAAAGTTTATAATGCCAAAGTTTAGTATTATGATTCAATTGCGCTCTAAAAAGATACATTTATTTCGAACGCGCCCCTGTCTTATTAAAGAAGTTACTGCTGATTTAACACGCCAGGCCCTCATGCTTATGGGGTGATAAAACTTCTCAAGCTCACTTGTGATGTTAGGATCTATGAGAGTGTTTGCTCAAAATCGGACTGTTCCTTCTTTAATAGATTTTTCATTTATTGATTTTCGATACTTATCGGAGGCATTCCGATACAAGAACTGACTAAGAAACATCTCCAAACATAAAGTACATTTGTGTGAAAATAAAAAAAATCTACGTATTAATTTCGGAGTACATAGGAAACGAACTCACACACACACACACACACACACACACAAAGTGCCTTTTATATATAAGCAGAGATATGCATCAGCGTGATACTGATCCAGAACATAACCCAAGGTAGTGTTGATATTTTCCGTCAGTTTACGGTAAGCTGCTGGAAAACCAGTCGGAAAATCCGAAGCGATTAATCAATCAGCAATCAGGTGTAAGCAGACGACATTGATTCATTGTGACAAGAAGGAAATATCATTTATACCCCTCCTCCCTCAAAAGATTATTTCTTTTAACTCCGCCCCCTAATCGACATTTTTATTTGAAGCCTATCTAGGAGAAAAATTACTCTTTTTTTAATACTTTTCTTGAAAAAAAGAATGTTTCGATCATAATTGCTTACATGAAAAAATTATTTCCGTCAGTACGAAACAAAACAAACAAACAAAAAACAAAACAAACAAAACAAACAAACAAAAAGCAAAACAAACAAACAAACAAAACAAACAAACAAAAACAAAACAAACAGAAAAACCTTTATTTTATTAAAATTCTTCTTGCAAAAAATACTTCTTTGATATTTTATATGAATTTTTTTTTTTGATTTTCGTTCATTGTTATTTCCATGTTCTCTTCTAAAAAAAATCTCTGAAACTTTTGTTGAAAAAAATGTTAATATACTTATTTCGTAAAAGTAAAAAAAAAAATATTTATTTCACATAATTATAAAAATGCGATAAGTCTTATCTTTTTGTGTCATTTTATGTTTTGATTGTATCGTCTTAGTATTCGCGTCGGTTTTTTCTATCAGCTTACCGTAAAGTTGTCAAAGCAACCTTGGGTCAGAGACTGGATCAGTACAATCCCTGCTACACTTTCATTCCTAGTAAGCACACTGTTTATATCGTCTTCATACTATCGATTTTGTTCGCACCGTCACAATTTTTGCTTGGCTTTAGTTTGTGGACAACTTTAAACAGTAAGTCACAACACGGATTGCGATGAAACAAGAAAATATCTATCCACAGTTATTAAATATTTCAGTCGTCGTTGTATCACAGACAACTGCCAAGTGTATAAGTAAAACAATGAATAGGCCAGTTACAATTAAGTTAAAAAGAGACATGTCTCCCTCCTTTTCAGCCATTGACTTTTTTGTAATAGCCGGCGGGAGAATTTCTACTGAAACAGGTATGAATATATCGATCTGTTTTTCAGGACATTTCGAGAGTGTGAAACTTTCATATATATATATATATATATATATATATTAATATGAATTATTCATTTATATGACAAATATTCTAAAAAATAAAATAAAATAAATAAATAAAAAACAAAACAAGAACAGAGCGGTACACACAAATTCGCATGCACATACACAGGGATCTTTTGTCGTTGTGATAGCAGACGAGTTCTTACTCTGAATGTAGTACATGATGTAAAGATTGGAGCTTAGTCCTCACTCATATATGTAATTTCTATCTCCCACAGAAGAGACGTTGCGAGCATATCCCTACTCTATCGTTATTTTCATAGTAAGTGTTCGACTGAGCTTCAATCTATGTCCTCCTTGCCAATCACTAAAAAAACAAACAAACAAAAACAAAAAACAAAACACGCTCCACTCTCTATCAGTGCCTAACCCATGACGTGGATTCCACTAACAAAGAGTTATTTCTAGTTAATGTGACAAAAACTCTGTTCTGATGGCCTGCTTTCCAGCTGACTACAATATTGTCATCTTCAAGTCCAACGTTAACAAGTTCTTATTGATCTGTCCTCTTAAATAATATAATTATACCAAATTATATATATATAAAGTTATGTAGTAAATTTAGAATATATATATATATATATATATATATATATATATATATATATATATATATATATGTGTGTGTGTGTGTGTGTGTGTGTGTGTGTGTGTGTATTGCAATTAAGCTATACAGCTTTACGATATCCTCATAAGTATTAAACGCGGAAAACTCTGTGTTGCTTAATTGTTATATATTTTCAAAATTTCTATCCTAGCTCTCTATTTACGTATTGAGCGCTGTTGAAATACGTACTAAAATAGATACACTATATATATATATATATATATATATATATATATATATATATATATATATATATATAGTCCTGGTCAAAATCATAAGACCACTCAAGAAAGTAAGCGTGTACGCATATTATCGAATATTTAATCAAACAAATTGTTGAAACCATTGCCAAAAGGGAAAATATGATGGACAAAAATTAAATCTGCTTCATTGGAAACCTTAACCCTGATCTAATAATTATTTAAAAAAAAAAAAAAACTATCATTTAAAAAGGAACCTGGGATAGAAACTAATAGAGATAGCGTAAACGATAGCCGGGGGTGGGCACAAAAATAAGCATTAGAAATAAAAACAAAGAGAAAAATACCACTGCATTAGGTGATTGGGTTAGGGAACTTAACAGAAATAATGAAAATTTCCAATTAAAATGGTCAGTAGTGTGCAAGGGGAGAAAGTACAGCCCTGGGAAATCAAAAAGGTGCAATCTATCTTTATTGGACGCCTTCTACATTGTGAATTCCAAAGAGGAAAATTTGAATAAAAGACTTGATGTCATACAGGGATGCCTTCATAGAAATTGATTTCTGCTATCACGTCTTAAATGTAACTGAGGCATAACCCTTTTTACAACAATAAGGATCATCGGATGCCAGGATTATATTTTAATGTAGAATTAAATAGGTAGAATTCTTACAATATAAATGAAGGATCCAAATCTAACATGCGAATATAGTTTCCTTTTTTCCTAACCGGGTAAGAAATATAAATAAAGTATATAGCTGCTCATCTAGGAATGGTTTTTTTCTACATAACGGCGAGCATTCTTGTATTTAGTCGTAGCAGTATTAACGGTGAAATAGGTAACACTCTCTTCAAATCAATAAAACAACTCAGCAATTAATCTAGTTATTAAAAATTAAATTAGCAACTTCAGGGCTGTTAATCCATTTAAATATTAATTCAATTGATTTTGTCATCTGACACTCTAGGTTGGTAGAATCCATGCTGACTTACTTATTCTCCTACTTCAATTCATGGTCTAAGTGTTTTTTACTCATAAATGCAGGAGTAGACATCTTCCTACCGGAGTAAAACACTTGGAGCCATGGGTAGTTTTGCTGTCAGAATAATAATTAAAGGACATACAATATTTTATTTATTTAGACAACCCAAGAACACAACGCATGAATTATATGACAGGAGCAACATAAGTGATTAATAACAGATGCGGGTTAAACATAACCTATTGCTTTAGATCAAACACATAATTTATATACTTAATTTGTTAAATAAGCTATTGTAGCACATTCTGGGCCTATCTGATTAAATTAATTATTAAATCATAGCCGCCTTCTAGTAATCAATGAACCGAAAACACAAACGGCTTGAATTACCTCCCTTTTATCATTATAAGAAACAAAATCGAGCCAGTTTCAAACAGAATTAACAAGCAGTACTTAACAACATAATTGGATTATTTCCCTTCAAATCATCCTAAACAACGACATAAAAACTTTTTTCAAGTAGAATAACTATGAATTTTCGGACATTAAATAGATTAGAACACTTCACTCGAAATATCCAACAAGATTTATATATATTTAATACACCCATTTTATTTTATTTTATTGCCATATTCAATCAAATTCTAAACATGAAATGGTCTTAATCCATGTACCAATAGAACGATAATCCATAAACATTACTTGCCACTAATACGAAACTAAAACTAACCGTAACGTCTTTACAAGGTTGTTACGGCCATAATATAAATATAAATATAGAAACAAAATTTAAATAAATTCTTTTTACAAAAAATCAATCATTGGGAAATAAAGGAATTTAGGAACCCAACAAATGGGATATCTATATAAAAATTTTTATTTAATAGCTTAGAGCTCTCCGTAGAAACTTCCCATAACTCTGTTCTTAAATAAGGATACGAAAATTAGGCGATACATTAATATTTACATGGGCTTTTCCGTAACCACAACCAAGGTAAATGTTTCTCGTATGCTTTTCCCGTTAGGGATTCCCCTTCTTTTTCTTTCTATTAAAAAAATGCTACATTGCCAAAAGTGTGTTTATTCATAAAGTCTGAAGAAATGCTGGTTTTTGAAAATTTTCAAACTATATAATGCTTGAAATTGTCGAACTGGACATTGAAACAATTGTAACATGAAATGAAATACACTTTTTGTTGCCATCAACACCTTGTCTTGAAGTCTTGATATATAGAGAGATAGAAATAAAGCGTTTAAAAAAGTATCGTAAATGTTCGGTTTGATTGTTCTTCGAATAAAAGATAATAAACACTGTCTTTTATGATCTCTTCAATGTTAATGTCACAAAAGTCTGGATAATTTGTGATCTCACTATCGCTGACGGAAAGCAAATACAAATCAAATCTGCATAACTATTGAAATTATTAAAGGAGGGCTTCGGGGCTTATACCTATGGATTACACTTTTGCGTGTCGAGCAAACGAAAGGAGGTACGTACTTTTTGTTCAACTATTAAAGCTCGCATTTGAAACAGAAAAACAATAAAAATGGCAGAGTCTGACTGGCGACGCAAAAGACTAAAACGTGCTTCACCGGAAATACACACTTTTAATCGCCGCCATAAACCTAAAATGGATACGTATTTCGCGTGTCTCTTCTGATGAACTCGACGTCGACAATTGCCACATTCTTTTTAAGAGGTAGGATTCACTATTAAAGTTGTGACCGGCTTAAATTCAAATTAAGCTATTTCAGCGCCTTAGCAATTAATAAACTGTCTCTAATTATTTCTGTTGATCTTTGTTTTTAACAACGGGGCCACATTCTGTCCCTGGATGATACAGGACTTGAAAGTAACCGGATATTTCAGTAATGCTATTTTGTATCATTTGTTGAATACGTTACTTTCCCATCCAAGTTATTTTTTTTTTGGTTGTTCGTCTCAATCATTCTTAGGTTAATGAAACAAAATACACTGTTATTTTTGTTGCTATTTCTTTTGTTTTTGCTAGAGGGGGTCACCCCTTATCAAGGCCCAAGGCCCACTCGAGGATAAGTGTTAATGCGTGTCATATAGACTGTAAGATAAGAGGGTGATAATCAGTAATGGTGGAACTTGTGTAGGGTTTGATTATTTAAGAGGACGACCCAACAAGAACTTATTTACATGAGACTTGAAAACGACCATGTTATAGTCAACTGGGAAGTAGCCTCGTGCTATTGTGTTTCACAGACGCACACTTCTAGGAAAGAAACGGAATGGAATTTTCGTTTAGTTTTAAGCACTGATAGAGAGTAAGGGAAATTATTAACAGCATTTGTTGCGAACGTTTTACAGATGGGGTGCATAGATTGAAGCTCAGTCGAGCAACTGCAATGAAAATAAGTGCAAAGCAGACTTGCAAAGTCTCTTCTGTAGGGATTTCGTCTGATTCTTCTATTATTGTTGTTGTCGTTGTTCAGCATTAGTTCATTTCGAATAAATCATCTGATTATTGTTGCCATTCGTTTTCCCGACATCTTTTTAGTTACAATTCTTCCTAGAAAGAAATCAGCCACTTACGAGATGGATCACGTGAAAGTTGCCAACATCCATAGGTTTCCCGAATATCTTTCTAGATGGAATCTATGAAACGAACCGAATTAAAACTTGGCACATCCAGATTTCCAGTCGGTGTCGTTAACCACTTAGCCACTGTCAAACTGACGATGAACCACAGATTTTCGAATAATCAGACACGCCGGTTCTTATTAAATCACCGAAGTTAAGTAACGTTGAGCCTGATAAATTACAGAACGGTGACCATCGGGGAATGACAATACTACCCGCTGAATGTTGTTGTTGTTGTTGTTCAGATGATTTATTGTTGGCATTCGTTTCCCTGATATCTTTCTAGTTAGAATTCTTTTTTAGAAAGATATCGGATACTCATGGAAAGAACCACGCGAAAGTTGCCAATATCCTGAAGTGAAATTGTTTCTGTAGAACGGACTAGATTCGAACTTTGCACACCCAGGTTGTCAGTCCGTGTCGTTGACCACTTAACCACCGTCACCTCCCTACTTCCGCTTCAGCAAATTGGATTTGCATAGAACTTAGGGAGATCGTGTCTCAGGTTTGCTCAGGTTTGGTCTGACTTTCATGAAGTCCTCCTAATTGGTCGAAGCTATTCGTTAAACTGTGAGATTTCAAGTTTGATCTTCGACACAGGACGCGAAAAGAATCAGTGGTTTACAATTCATGTACGACAAATTAAGGCATGCCAAATGTACGACTACACATAACTAGTGATCCTGCGGCTTCTCCGTTCGTGCGATTTACGCACGTCATCCGAGCGACCTCTGATGACGCCAGCCGCTAAATCTATATTCAAGCAATTTCGGTGTGTAAACAACAACACGGATTAAGTCAAAGTATTCAACAATAAAATTTTAAAAGATATTTGCCAAAGATAAACTTTCGATTTTAATTTACACGGACAGACATTGGAAATAATAGAAGGATAACTAGACAGCAAGTGCTACCTAAAAGAGTTTTATACGAGATGCGTTCAATGTTTCTAGACGTTTTTGTACAGGCATTTAAAATTATCATAGACTCTTGAAAATTCAGTATATTATTGCTATATATCTTATTTGATGACTGGCCAATTTTTATGATTTCAGTTTCAGATGAACAGCTACAGCAGGAATTGGAATACACCCTACTAAATGCTAATTGTTACAGCTGGTGGATTTTAAAAATGCAACGTGGGCGTGGCGATACTTTAGAAGAACGATATGTAATAAAATTCTGTTTTAAACTTGGGAAAAATGCAACAGAAACATATGGAATGCTTTAGATTGCTTTTGGACAATCTTGAATGAATCGAGCATCAGTTTTTGCGTAACATAAGCGATTCAAGGAAAGCAGGGGGTCTGTGAGGGATAATGAGAGGCGTGGGACGTGTAAGGAAGTCAGAACACCAGAGTTGATTGGCCAAATAAATGAATTGATGGATAAGGACCATCGTGTGTCTATAGACACAATAAATGCACAGTTTAATATCAGTGTGGGAACTGTACACACAATTATTCGCAAGGAACTCAATATGCATAAGATTTGCATTTTAACCAGGACAATGCACCAGTCCACAACTCTGTCCTTGTCACAAACTATTTGACCAAGATCGGCATCAAGACAGTTCCTCACTATCTATCTTGCTCCCTGTGACTTTTGGTTATTCTTCAAACTCAAGAAACCCTTAGAAGCTTTCGTTATGAGACAATTAAGGAGATGAAAGAGGCTGTGACGAGGGTCTTTGATACGCTCACACAAAAGCACTTCCATGGGAGCCTTCTAGAAGTTGTTGGAACTGTACAACAAGTGCATTGCAGCCGGAGGAGATTACTTCGAAAGGGAAACGACTTTCATATGTGTATACTATACATAAAAGTGCCTATATGAAAAAAGTCTGGAAACTTATTGAAGGCATTCTTTAGTAAAAAAAAAATCTATCCATATTTATCTATCTATATATCTATAAAAGTGAACGTGTCTGTCTGTCTGTCTGTGTGCGTGTGTGTGTGTTTGTGTGTCTGTGTACATTTCCCAACGCATAAACTCTGTCAATTTTAAGTCTACAGACTCGAAATTTGATATACAGGTTACTGAGATTTGGGAAAAATCTTTGTAATCCGTTTTCGGACAGAAATTCGGCTGTTAAGGTGTCAAAGTTCAACGATTTGACCTTTGAGAACTCTATCAAACTCCTTCGCTAATTTTGGGTATAAACACTTTAAATTTTGGATATAGGTTCCTTGGACATGGATCTCACTTAATAACTTGATTTAAGTCCAAAACACTAAATGTTAAGGGGTCAAAATAGGGGTCAAAGTTAAAAAAAACTGATCGCTTTTTTTTTGCTCAACATACACCTCCAAACACCGGGCAACGCCGGGCTGAAATGCTAGTATATCTATAAAAATGAAAGTCTGTGTGTGTCTCTGTCTGTCTGTCTGTGTACATTTCCCTACACAATAACTGTCAATTTTCAGTCTACGGACTCGAAATTTGATATATAGTGTATGGAGAATTGGGAAAATCTTTGTAATCCGTTTTCGACCGGAAATTTGTCTGTTAAGGGGTCAAAATTCAACGATTTGACCTTTGAGAGCTCTACCAAACTCCTCCGCCAATTTTGGGTATAAACAATTGAAATTTTTGATATAGGTTCCTTAGACATGAATCTAACTAAATAACTTGATTTGAGCCCAAAAGAATAAATCTTAAGGGGTCATAATAGAGGTCAAAGTTGAAAAAAATTGACCTCTGCGGTTTCTATCAAATTACTCAGACAATTTCTGGTCTAAACATTTGAAATTTTGCATAAAGGGTATTCAGAGATACGGCAAGTTTTGTAATCGGGTTGGGTCGAAAATTTGAGCTACCAATATATAAATGTATGTATGTATGTTTGCATGTCTGTCTAAAACTTTTCACAAAGGCGACGGATTTTCACAAAATCAGTATCGTTTGAAGCTCGACCCTTCAGACGACAAATACCGAAAAATCGGCTGAAAACATTAATTCCTTCACCCTCAACTGGGCACTTTTCTACAGCGAGGGGTCGCTTTTTTCACCGATATTTTCGAAAGTCATCCCCTCTTTTCGATTGTCTAACCTTAATTTAAACCTACGTCATTTCCGTTTTGGCTGTGGTCGTAACAGCAAAGATAACGTTTTTCCCCCGTTCTTTTCCTCCTTTGTGGTACGGGTTCGAGCTTGCCTTCCTACTACTACTTTTTTTTTTTTTTGCTCAACACAAACCTCCAAACACCCGGGCAACGCGGACACCCATGCTAATATCTATAAAAGTGAAAGTGCCTGTCTGTCTATGTTTCTGTCTGTGTACATTTCCCTACACAATAACTCTGTCAATTTTCAGTCTACAGACTCGAAATTTGATATACGGGTTACTGAGAGTTGGGAAAAATCTTTGTAATCCGTTTTCGGCCAGATATTTGGCTGTTAAGGGGGTCAAAGTTCAACGATTTGACCTTTGAGAGCTCTACCAAACTCCCCCGACAATTTTGGGTATAAACAATTGAAATTTTAGATATAGGGTCCTTCGACCTGGATCTAACTAAATAACCTGATTGGAGCCCTAAACAATAAATGTTAAGTGGTCATAATAGCTGTCAAATTTAAAAAAAAAATACCTTTACCAAGTTACTCAGCCAATTTCTTGTCTAAACATTTGAAATTTTACATAAAGGGTATTAAGTGAGGCAAGCTTTTTAATCGGTTTTGGCCGAAAATGTAAGCTGCCAAGAGTCATTTTAATCAGTTTTGTTGCGAAAATTTGTCTGCCAAAAGGTCAAAGTGTAAAGAGTTTACCTTTTCAGATTCTACCAAATTTATCCTTCAATTTTGTGTCTAAACATTTTAAATTTTAGATGTAGGTTACTTGGACATGAGTCAAACTTTGTATTAGGATTTGAGACTAAAATAATGAATTTTAAGTGCTCAAAAATTGGGGTCCAGGTTATAAAAAATTACCTCTGCCGTCTCTACGAAATTACTTCGACAATTTTTGGTCTGAACATTTGAAATCTTATATATAGTTTTTTTTTACATAGTGGTCACCACTTATCAAGGCCCGGAAGCCACTCAGGGATAAGGGTTATTGCAAGTACATTACGTTAGTATGGAGATTTGATGAAGTGTTTACTTAAGGGGGCGGTTCATTAGGAATTTGTTAACGTTGGACTTGAAGACATCCAGGTTGTAGTCATTCACATGTAGAGCAAGTTATGAACAGTGCATAGGGCCCGAGCAAAGCCGGGCTGAACTGCTAGCAAAAAATTAAAACAAAATAAAATAAAGACATGAAAAAAAGTAAGTAAGTATTAAGATCGACAAATTGTTTGTTCGCTGTATGAATAAGGATTTATGACCCTTGTCAAATAATGACTTTTTCGTGAAAGATTTATCTCCCTTATAATATCGTTGAAGATCATGGTTAACAAGGTTGTCAAATGTCGAGGTCGTTTGTTGAGAAGGTAATTCGAGTATTGATGGAGTGTTTGCAGTTCGTCTGGAGGCTAGGTGGAGCCAGCCGAGAAAAATGGAGAAACATACTAAGTCTTTCGAACTGAACTGTTTATCAACATTTACACAAGAGAATGTAAACATTGTTCACCCATTGTCCAGACCCGCTGAGAGTCGGGAAGAATTCAGAGAACGAGAGGCGGAAAATTGTTTTTCCAGTTCTATTGTTTTCTTTTCTTTTTTTCTCCTTTCGCGTTAATTGAACCTGTACAAACGATATCCGGAAATACGCGGAAGAAGAAAGGTACAAAACAAAGACGACTGCAAAATGAAAGGAATTATTTGAATATGACGATGCTGCAACAGCAGCAACAACAACAACAACAACAACAACAAAAACAGCAGCAACAGCAACAACATTAGCAGCAGGGAGGTGACGATGGCTAAATGTTTAGCAACACGGACTGGCAACAAGGATGTACTGAGCTCGAACGCAGTTCGTTCAATAGAAACGCTTTCACTTAGGAATGTTGGCAAATTTCACGTGGCTCTTGCCGATGTATTTCTAGAGGACGTCAGAATTATATGGACCATTTAAATGCATGTCATTTGAGCGACCTTTGATGACACCTATATATACATATAGATTTAACACCAACGGCGATGACAACGACATAAAACAAGAAAGACGTAAAAACATCAAGCCGTTTAGATATTTATTTGTTTTAATGAAATAAGGAATCAAAAAGGAGAGAAGACAATGGTTTAAAAAAAAAAGACGAGAATTATGGTTAAAGGAAGAAAATTCTAATACAAAAGAAAGAAGGAATAAAAACTTAAAGTAGTTTCGGTAGTTATTTTTAAAGGAGAAAGGAGAAGAAAGATTGATTAAATGAAAAGAATCTACCAGAAACAATGGTTAATAAAATACCAGAAAATATAAAAAAAAAACAAACAAACTGTTAAGTTGATCCTTAATGGTGTTTATCAACTCTTTTTTTTCTAAGGTTCATCAAAATTTTTCAATGTCTTTTTGTTCATTTTAATGATGTTCCTAGAGTTTATTTCCTTTGATTTATACTTATTATTTTCTTAGCATTTTTGCAACAAAATGCTTTGTTACTTTACCTCTTAACTGGTTTGAATTTTAAGGGGGGGTATTAGATTTTAATCTTCTTGGCAATTTTTGAAATTTAATAGAAAAAAAATGTCTTCGAGGACACTTCCAAACCGCTAAGTGTCAAGGAGTGATGTATTAGTATTTATTTGCTTCCACACGAAAGCAAAATGTGACACAAGGTCGTTTTTAATGTGGGGTTAAACCAGCTCCCCAAAAGAAGAGCAAAAAATGCACTATGGTTGGGACCAAAAATAATAATTGTCTCAGTATAGAGGGGTTCCCCTCCATTGATGGAGACAAATTACCTTAAGTGTAGCATCGGAACAGATACTACATTTTTAGATATTAAATCTTTTATTCAGGCTAAAATTTCAATACAAGTATAACTGAACAAAAAAAGGTACAAGGCCAACTCAAAAGGGGGGAGAAATGGGGCTCGTTGGTTATCCTTGTCACTCCAGAACTAAACAAAAGTTTCTCGTAGTTAGTATCTTCTTTCACCATAATACTGCATTCATCCTTTCGTACTGGGGGACGTCCTACTTAGACCCCAATTGTTTAAAACAGATACTACACTTTGATCTTGGCCCGGATGCCAAGAACAACAAGGAGTGATGTATTGATGCACTTCTAAATACTTTCCTGTAAATATTAACAGGTTTCCAAATATTAACAGGTTTCTCTTCTGGCATCTATGGGTTTGTTCATTGTGATTTGGATTTTTGTGCTCAGCCTTTTCCTCTACTCATTTAATAGGCAATCTCCATAAGCCATGCATTGTATGAGCGACTTTCTCCAACTTGATAGCTGTATGGTAGCAGATAGGTCTCTATTATTGAGCAAACCTGCATCTTGTCTTTTGGGCAGAAGGGATATCTGACTTGAGTGATTCAGCTGATTCTTAATCACGAATTATTCTTTAAAATCACTAGCGGGGGAGGGGCAATCGGGGGCGTCCGGCCTTGCCCGGACGTAAAATGCGCTTAAATATGATATTTAAATTAGTCCAAATTTCGTATATATTATTATAGAATCGTGATTTCAAGAGTAAAAAAAAATGTATTTGGGTGCCATCAACTAGAATCGAAACCAAAACCATAGAATTCAAATCTGATGACGTTACCACTGTACCAACGTGATACGCACAAGAACTAATTTAAAATTAAAAATAAACTAAGGGACAGACAGATAGACATATTGCCCATTATATATTAGAATTGGCATCGTGATGATTAAGTGCTGTCCAAATTTAATTCACTTCCACACAAGACCAAATACAAAATTGGTTTATTCCGCGGAAGAAGAAAGGTACAAAAAGAAGATTAAAAGAAAAATTAAAGGAATTATTTGAATAGAATAATTTAGCAATAGAAAAAGAAAAGAAAAAAGAAATAAATACGAAGAAAACATAAAGCCGTTCCGATAAATAGTTATTTTTTAGAGATAGAAAAGTGTTAAAAAAGGAGAGAGACAATGGTTAAAGGAAGAAAAAAAAGAAGCATTCGAAGTTAAAGGAACAGTTCCAATGAAACGCCTTAACAAAAAAGATAGAAAAGAAAAAATAAAGCTGTTTCTATAAATAGTCATTTTTAAGTGGTTAAAGGAGACAAGAAGACAACATCATTATAAAAAAAGTGAAGTAATGGTCAAATGAGAAAAAAAAAAACGGACGTTAAATGAGATTAAGGGGAGACATCCGTATTATTTAGAGTTCTCGGAATACTGTGCTCGTTCTAAATACTACTTCCTACAGAGTTTCGATCGATATAACTTCCGAGCTTCTTCAGGTATATCTTGTCGAACTCGGGAATCTTTCTGTCATAGAATTTTGAATGTAACCTTTTATTTAATGGACGGGGATAGCCATGATCAGAAATATAAAGATAAATCCTGGTTGAATAAGAAATAGAAAACAATGCCTGAACCTAAAAACAGAAAAGAAACGATAATTAAAGGGAATAAAAGAAGATAACCATTGGTTTAAATAACACACAGCCAGAAATGCAATGTTTAAATAAAAAGAGAAACACTGGTTAAATGAGAAATAAGAAACAATGGTTAAACCTACAAACAGAAAAGAAACAATGATTAAAGGAAATAAAAGAAGATAACCATTGGTTAAAATAACACACAACCAGAAATGCCATGTTTAAATAAAAAGAGAAACACTGGTTAAATGAGAAACAGGAAACAATGGTTAAACCTACAAACAGAAAAGAAACAATGGTTAAAGAGATTAAAAGAAGATAACCGTTGGTTAAAATAACACACAACCAGAAAAGCAATCTATATATCTATAAAAGCGAAATTGTCTGTGTGTGTGTGTGTGTGTCCGTGTGTATACATTTCCCTACCTAAATACTCGGTCAATTTTCGGTCTACAAACTCGAGATTTGACATAAGAGGTATTGAGATGTAAGGAAATCCTTTTAATCGATTTTCGGCCAGAAATTTGGCTGTCAATGTGTCAAAGTTCAACAGTTTGATCTTTGAAAACTCAACCAAACACCGTCAATTTTGGGTCTAAAAACTTGAAGTTTTAAATGTAGGTTCCTTGTACATGGATTAAACTTTTAAATGTGATTTGAGCCCAAAACAAATGTTATGGGGTCAAAATTGGTGTAAAAGTTAAGAATTGTTTGACCTCTTCTGCGGTCTCTACCAAATTACTCAGCCAATATTCGGTCTAAACATTTGAAATTTTTGCATAAAGTGTATTCAGACATAGGATAAATTTTTTAATCGGGGTTTTGCCGAAAATTTGGCAGCCAAGGAGTCAAAGTTTAAAAGATTTTACCTTTGCGGTATCTAGCAAACTATTCAGTCAATTTTGGGTCTAAACATTTTAAAGTTTATATAAAGGGTATTCAGACACGCAGAAAGCATTGTAATCAGTTTGTTGGGGGAAATTTGGCTGCCAAGAGGTCAAAGTTGAAAGAGTTCACCTTTGCAGACTCTACACAATTCCTCCGCCAATTTTGAGTCTAAACAATTGAAATTTTATATGTAGGCTACCTAGACATGAGTTAAACTTTTTAATATATATATATATATATATATATATATATATATATATATATATATATATAAATATATACATATACATATATATATACATATATTATGAAGAGTACAAAGGGCCCGCACAAAGCCGAGCTGAAATGCTAGTGTTTAAATAAAAAATAGAAACACTGGTTAAATGAGAAATAAGAAACAATAGTTAAACCACAAAAGAGAAAAGAAACAATGATTAAAGGGAATAAAAGAAGATAACCATTGGTAAAATTAACAGAATATCAGAAAAACAATGCTTCAATAAAAAAAGAGAAACGATCGTTTACTGTAAAAATAAGAACAACGCTTAAAAGGCAAAAGAAAAAAAACAATGGTTAACTGAAGAAAAAAAAGAAACGATTATTAAATGAAAATATGATAAACAGATGTTTAATCGAAAAAGAAAAATATAAAATTATTAAACGAATCAACAAAATAAAAATGGTAATTAGAAATAATTTTAACATTTTTTAAACGTAAAATAATATAACAAATTGCTAAACGTAAAATGATATAACCAATTGCTAAATGTAAATGATATAACCAATTGTTAAATGTTAAATAATATAACCAATTGCTAGAGGTAAAATGATATAAACAATTGTTAAAATAAAATAATATAACCAATTGTTAAACGTTAAATAATATAACCAATTGCTGAACGTAAAATGGTATAACCAATTGTTAAATGTTAAATAATATAACCATTATATATAAACGTAAAATGATATAACCAATTGTAAAATGTTAAATAATATAACCCATTGCTAAACGTAAAATGATATAACCAATTGCTAAACGTAAATGATATAACCAATTGTTAAATGTTAAATAATATAACCAATTGCTAAACGTAAAATGTATAAATACTTGTTAAACGTAAAATAATATAACCAATTGCTAAACGTAAAATGATATAACCAATTGCTAAATGTAAATGATATAACCAATTGTTAAATGTTAAATAATATAACCAATTGCTAAACGTAAAATGTATAAATACTTGTTAAACGTAAAATAATATAACCAATTGCTAAACGTAAAATAATATAACCAATTGCTAAACGTAAAATGTATAAATACTTGTTAAACGTAAAATAATATAACCAATTGCTAAACGTAAAATAATAAAACCAATTGCTAAACGTAAATGATATAACCGATTGTTACATGTTAAATAATATAACTAATTGCTAGACGTAAAATGATATAACCAATCGTTAAACGTAAAATAATATAACCAATTGCTAAACGTAAAATGATATAACCAATTACTAAACGAAATGATATAACCAATTGTTAAATGTCAAATAATATTACCAATTGCTAGACGTAAAATGATATAAACACTTGTTAAACGTAAAATAATATAACCAATTGCTAAACGTAAAATAATAAAACCAATTGCTAAACGTAAATGATATAACCAATTGTTACATGTTAAATAATATAACTAATTGCCAGACGTAAAATGATATAATCAATCGTTAAACGTAAAATAATATAACCAATTGCTAAACGTAAAATGATATAACCAATTACTAAACGTTAATGATATACCCAATTGTTAAATGTCAAATAATATTACCAATTGCTAGACGTAAAATGATATAAACACTTGTTAAACGTAAAATAATATAACCAATTGCTAGACGTAAATGATATAAACAATTGTTAAATGTTAAATAATATTACCAATTGCTAGACGTAAAATAATATAAACACTTGTTAAACGTAAAATAATATAACCAATTTCTAAACGTAAAATAATAAAACCAATTACTAAACGTAACTGATATAACCAATTGTTAAATGTTAAATAATATAACAATTGCTAGACGTAAAATAATATAAACAATTGCTAAACGTAAAATAATATAATCAATCGTTAAACGTAAAATAATATAACCAATTGCTAAACGTAAATGATATAAACAATTGTTAAATGTTAAATAATATAACCAATTGCTAAACATAAAATAATATAAACAATTGTTAAATGTGAAATAATATAACCAATTGTTAAACGTAAAATTATATAACCAATTGCTAAACGTAAATGATATAAACAATTGTTAAATGTTAAATAATATAACCAATTGCTAAACGTAAAATAATATAACCAATTGCTAAACGTAAAATGATATAAACAATTGTTAAAATAAAATAATATAACAAATTGCTAAACATAAATTGATATAAACAATTGTTAAACGTAAAATAATATAACTAATTGCTAAACGTAAAATAATATAAACAATTGTAAAACGTAAAATAATATAAACAATTGCTAAACGTAAAATAATATAACCAATTGCAAAACGTAGATGATATAACCAAATGTTAAATGTTAAATAATATTACCAATTGCTAAACATAAAATGATATAAACAATTGGAAAAAGTAAAATAATATAACCAATTGCTAAACATTAAATGATGTAAACAATTGTTAAGCGTAAAATAATATAACCAATTGCTAAACGTAAAATGATATAAACAATTGTTAAACGTAAAATAATATAACCAACTGCTAAACGTAAAATGATATAACCAATCGTTAAACGTAAAATAATATAACCAATTGCTAAACGTAAAATGATATAAACAATTGCTAAACGTAAAATAATATAACCAATTGCTAGACGTAAAATGATATAAACAATTGTTAAACATAAAATAATATAACCAATTGCTAAACATAAATTGATATAAACAATTGTTAAATGTAAAATAATATAACCAATTGCTAAACGTAACATTATATAAACAATTGCTAAATGTAAAATGATATAACCAATTACTAAACGTAAAATGATATAACCAATTGCTAAACGTAAAATGATATCACCAATTGCTAAGCGTAAAATAATATAAACAATTGTTAAACGTAAAATAATATAACCAATTGCTAAACGTAAAATAATATAAACAATTGTTAAACGTAAAATGATATAAACAATTGTTAAATGTTAAATAATATAACCAATTGTTAAACATAAAATAATATAAACAATTGTTAAAATAAAATAATCTAACCAATTGCTAAACATAAAATAATATAAACAATTGTTAAACGTAAAATAATATAACCAATTGCTAAACGTAAAATAATATAAACAATTGTTAAACGTAAAATAATATAACCAATTGCTAAACGTAAAATGATATAACCAATTGCTAAACGTAAAATGATATAACCAAATGCTAAACGTAAAATGATATAAACAATTGTTAAACGTAAAATAATATAACCAATTGCTTAACGTAAAATGATATAACCAATTTTAAACGTAAAATGATATAAATATTTGCTAAACGTAAAATAATAGAAACAATTGTTAAAATAAAATAATATAACCAATTGCTAAACGTAAAATGATATAACCAATTGCTAAACTTAAATGATATAACCAATTGTTAAATCTTGAATAATATAACTAATTGCTAGACGTAAAATAATATACCCAATTGTTAAACGTAAAATAATATAACCAATTGCTAAACGTAAAATAATATAACCAATTGCTAAACGTAAAATGATATAAACAATTGTTAAACGTAAAATAATATGACCAATTGTTAATTGTAGAAAAAGAAAAACAATAGTTGAATGTGTTTTAAGAAGAAAACCACGATGAACTAAAAAGAAGAGAATCAATGATGAGTTATTAGTAGGACTATGACAAGAAAATATTCTTATCATTGTTTTTACTCTTTAGTATATATCCGATACAGTTAGAGACAGTTAATCAACCGATAACAACATCACTCTATCTAGAAACATATAAGATATTAACTGATATATTAACGAGTATATCGAGAGTCAAAATAATGAAAAGAATATTCTCTTGTCATAGCCCTAGTTATTAGGTAGTTACAATTTTATGTTAAAAACTAATAAGCCGGCTTTTCATATTTTTTATAAGTTTCCAATTAAGTTAAAAGTTTAAAGTCTAAAATTAATTTCTGACACACACACAAAACATATATATATATATATATTTGCACGAGAAAAAATTATCATGCAAAATGTTTTCTACGACATTTCCAAAAAACTCGGAAATTCAACAAAATTTTAAAGTTAAATAAATTCATTGTAAAAGTCCCTTGAAAATAAATATCGTTTTCTGGAACTATTTCAAAGATAATTAATAAAATAACGCTTTAAGATAGTGAATTAAAAAAGACACCTTATTTAAAAAAAAAAAATGCATAATTATCCCCTGGATCGTAACAAATGACAGGACGTTGCGCAGAATTTCTATGGAAGCCCAGAAATAACAAAGATTCAATTTTATTTTTAAATTTATAGAGAAATTGAAATATTATTATACCGTAATTTCTATTTTGGGAGATTATAAATATATTCATTAATTTATATAGTGCTATTTTGTTGAAATAAAAAGGAAGTGTTTATTTAACTAGAATATATCTCAACGAGTGCTTTTTGTGAGTAGGGATCATAGATTAAAGCTCAGTCGAGCACATGCCATGAAAATAACTATAGAATGGAGATAGCATAATAACCGTCTCTTGTGTGAGAAAGAGGTTGTGAGAAGTAGAAAACGACACACCCCACTAAATTTCGAATGCGGTTTTTGGTTGTGTCAAGGTAGGACAGGATTTTTCGAGCAACTCCGTGCCAGATTTGAGAACAATACTCCACCATAAGACGTATTTGGCTTTTCAACATGTAGAGGATTGCGCCTGGGGTAGGAAACCTTCTGGAGCGGTAGAATGATGTTGGTTGTGAAAAGATAGAAGTTTGATTTTGAATGCATTACGGTCTATTAGTTAGAATATTACAGAAATCCAGGAACTAATGCTTGAGTTTTTCATTTGAATAAATAGGAACTCGAGAGTTCAAATCTAAAACCATTGTATTAAGGTAATCGGAGAATACATTGTGATATTTGCATCTTGGAGATCGAAAGATAGAGATATAAAGGTAGGGCTCTAGAGAGAAAGAGAGAAATAGAGGGTGAGATAGATACAGAGAGAGAGAGAGAGAGAGAGAGAGAGAGTCGGAGAAAGATAATTCGGTATAGATAGTCAAAACCTAATATGAAGAGGGAGGTTGAAAGATTCACATGCATACTAATTCAGGAATTTATCTATTTGCTAAAAGTTTTGGGGAACAGACGACATTATGCATACTTGTTCGGACATTTACAGGTTCGATAGCAAACACACATCTTAGTAAAGAGACACTCTCCCCCATGCACAAACACTTAGACCGACCCCGATTTGTTTCTCTTCTCTTTCTCTTTTTACTCTCTCCCTCTCTCTCTTCCTCTCTCTGTCTATTCATCTATCACTCATTCTCTCCTCCTTTATCTTCCTCTTTTTTTTTCTCTCTCTCTCTCATATATATATATATATATATATATATATATAAACTAGCAAAGATACATACATATATATATATATATATATATATATAGAGAGAGAGAGAGAGAGAGAGACAGACAGACAGACAGACAGAGATACAGAGAGAGAGAGAGAGAGAGAGAGAGAGAGAGAGAGAGAGAGTGAGAGAACTAAAAAGGAACAAACCGAGTTATGTTTAGTTATATATTTATTTCATCGGAATACTATTTCTCATCATATATATATATATATATATATATATATATATATATATATATATATATTAGCAAAGATACCCGTTGCTAGCAAAGATACCCGTTGCTAGCAAAGATACCCGTTGCTAGCAAAGATACCCGCGCTTCGCGCAGGACTTTGCTTTTCGCGGGCACCCTTGCAGTAAGTGGATGTTGTGAGAGCAACTATTTCTTAAGGTGTTAAAAATTTGTAATAACCTCCTAAAGTGAATTATGAACTTTAGAGCAAACAGATCATATCAAAATTGACACATAAAAATTGAAACGATTACAAAGAATCACAATGGTTAACATTTGTTTAATTAAATGAGGTGTAGGAGGGTGATCTAATTAAAATTCACAAAGAAATTGGCAGGCGCCATGGTTGCGGCCCTCGGGAGAGTTACGAACATCAACTTGGTGTGCACCTCTCTGGATGGGGAGTTCATGAAGAGCTGTATAAAATATGACCTTAACCTTTAACCTAGGCCTTGAAAACTGATATGCAACGTCCCTAAGTCGGAGACCATCATCATGTCAGGTTTAATCATGATCGGTTTGCTCATGGTCGGTGGTGTGAGTTGTAAGAGAATAAATATACATAGACTATGACATTGATTTTGGCTTTAACCTTGAAAATTGGTGTACACCATCTCCAACTGGGGACCATCATCATCCTTGGTTTGGTGATGATCGGTTCAGTGGTATCGGCTGTAGAAGAGTTGTACTTTTATATATATATATATATATATATATATATATATATATATATATATATATATATATATAGATGTCATTAATAATCATTTCCAAACCGAAAGATCTAGTTAATTCATATTCATGTTTTATTTATTATTATTAACTGTTTTTTGTTATGTAGTACTATAATGGAGAGGGGATGTGCGTATGGAAGCTGTATGCAAATGACCAAGCCGTATGCGAGATGACGTCACGAGAAGAACAGAAGGAAAAAGATTATGAAAAGAAAAATGTGTTCGCAAACCGAGGATTGCGTTAAAAAGATAGAAATAAATGTCTGTTGTTTCAACGGAAAAATTGAGTCGAGTTATTACGTGTCTTCTGTTTCTTTGCGACAGTATCTACATGTTAATCCGTGTGTAATACGTGTGTACTACGTCACAGTACGTCTTACGTGTGTATTGTTGAATGACCCCAAAGAGACAAATATATGTTCCTCCAAAAACTACTAGGATGCTTTTTCATATGGAATAAAACACGATTTCGAGAAGAAAAAATATAAGAAAAAAATGGAGATGTGTAAAGCCTGCAAAAACATAAATAAAATAAAAAGCACTTATTGTAGTGTTTATAGACATCTCCCCAATGTATATATATATATATATATATATATATATATATATATATATATATATATATATATATATACTTGTTTATTGTTATATAAACATGCTCACATCCCGCTGCTACAAACAGCCACTTGTTTCAATCAAACAACAGATATCATCAGGCAGCGACTTGACTATTCAAATGTTCAATGAATAATCGGTTATTCATTGAACATTTGAATAGTCAAGTCGCTGCCTGATGATATCTGTTGTTTGATTGAAACAAGTGGCTGTTTGTAGCAGCGGGATGTGAGCATGTTTATATAACAATAAACAAGTATTATCAGCTCTTTTTATTGAGCACTATCGAACAACCTCGTTGAATTCACTAGTCCATTACTTTTGAATAAAAAAAAACCCCGAGTATATATATATATATATATATATATATATATATATATATATATATATATATATATATATATATATATATTTAGTGGAGATGGTAATTAATAAAAACTGAAGAAAGTGCTCAATACTGTTGTAGAGCAAATATGCGTTTTATTTTTTATTATCGTATCTTTCTGTTAAGTTACATTATTGTTTCGGCTACACGGCCGTTTTTTTTTTGGCCGTCTGTAGCGTCCTCAGACTTTTCCCGGGAAAAGTCTGAGGATTGTTTCGGCCGTTTTTTTTTTTTTGCCGTCTGTAGCGTCCTCAGACTTTTCCCGGGAAAAGTCTGAGGACGCTACAGACGGCCAAAAAAAACGGCCGGGTAGCCGAAGCCGAAACAATAATGTAGCTTAACAGAAAGATACGGTAATAAAAAATAAAACGTATATATATATATATATATATATATATATATATATATATATACGTAAATTTTCAGTATTTACTTCAACAGTGCTCAAATAATAAAACGTATATATATATATATATATATATATATATATATATATATATACACATATATATATATATATATATATATGCGTAAATTTTCAGTATTTACTTCAACAGTGCTCGATACAGACGTAGAGCTAGGTAGTAAGTTATGAAAATATACGTATGAAAATTAAGCTACACAGAATATTCCGCGTTTCATTCTCGTGAGAATTCGTCAGACTTATGTGAAAAGTTGTCGTTAGCGCGCCTTTTTATATACGCACATGCTATTGAATTTTTTAGATAGCCAATTAGCTTTCTAGTTGCCGCCTCGCCTATCCTAATCAGCCAATGGGAGGGCACCTACAGGATAAAGGGATAGTTTTGCCCAGGTTCAACCATCTCCTTTGTGTGTTTTGATAGGGAGAACTGATATCCTTTTTGTAGTAAGCTGACCTACTTTAAACCTAAGTGTAGGTAGTTATGTTATTTTGTGTTTTAGTCTATATTTCGGATTCATGCTAGTTTATATATATATATATATATATATATATATATATATATATATATATATATATATATATATATATATATATAACAGGTAACGAAACAGTACTGTATGTGGATGACTATATATATATAGTCACCCACATACAGTACTGTTTCGCTGTTTCACAGCTCATCAGTGCGGCTAGACAGGCAACTACTTCAAGCCAGGATTGAAATCCGACCGTCTGTACGACAGTCAAGGCTCCTAACCATTATGCTGTCGCTGAGCGAGTCGTGAGTTTAACGATGTTTTAACATCGTCCGAAATACCTAAGCTCGATTTGTTTATACAAAGAACATCGCTTTATACGCTAATGGTAATTCGTGTATCACTTCTCAATATGCTCAACTCAAGATGAGGAGCATTATTGTTATCCACATACAGTACTATATATATATATATATATATATATATATATATATATATATATATATATATATATATTATTTATAGATATGTATGTTTATTTTATTTTCCAAATTATTTCCTGATCCCGATACAATTACTGATTTTGATTCGTTTTAAATTCCAAATGGAAATTACTGTAAAAAATGCGTAATGTTCGTATATATTTTCGCAAACGTAAAAACACACTTAGAGGTGGGAGTGTATATTACACGAGTAGATCGTCGTTTAATGATATGCGTAAACACTTTGGTGATCATCGAACTGGATTCGAACTTGGCACATCAAGGTTATCAGTCTGTGTCGTTAAGATAAAGAAGAAGAACATAAATACACTGATGGTGATGAAGACGGTTAACTCGGACACAGTAAGGAAAATATTCAACTTTCCCTAGTCTGACTTGCCCATCAGGTTTCAGTTATGAATGAACCCAACAGTCTTTGTTTTATCGCCGTTCAATGATACGCTGGTCACTTTGGGGATCATCTCATCAGTACGACGTGTGATTCTTAAAAAGTTTTACACTCGCCGGATCTTAACCTACTAGGTTTTGGATTGGGTGGATATCTTCAATATAATGTAGACCAAAACAATCCGCAAGAACTGAAGGTGCCATCACAGACTCAATCTAGGCAGTTGCAAGAAACAAGTGTGTTAAGATTATTCTTAAAGAAAGGGAGATAAATAAGTAACTTCACTTTCAGCAACAGATTCCCCTCTCGCCACAAAAGAACACACGAACTACCTGTAAGACAATTCATGTCTTTACCGGCGGGTTCCCAGCTGACTACAACTTGGTTGTCTTCAAGTCCAACATAAACAAATTCTTGATGAATCCCCCCATTAAGTAATCCAATCTACCATATTTCCATCAATAACGACTACTGCGATATTATCCCATTGTTTACTGTACATTCAATAACCCTTATCCCCGAGTGGCCTCATATGGCCTTGATAAGTGGTGACTCCTATGTAAAAAAAATGATGCAAAAGTTGGAAATTGGGATTGAATCAGCGCCCCCAGGAGGAGCACTCTGGTCGACAAAATAATTTTTGGGCAATCCCGTCGCCATTTCTAGATAAGGGCGCCCCGGGCGATTACTTAGAAACTCAACATCTACGAAGAGAGAAGGCAAAGACTGGAAGGGTGGACCTCCTCGAACTGCACAGGATTAGTAGTCAACACTGTCAATTCAGAAATTAGCTAGTTTTGTAGACTTTGGTGCCGAGGAAAAGTCTTCCCAAATTGAGCACCAAGTGTTGTCAAAGTAGTGGGTCAGTCCTTCTCAATCAATGAGGTCGGAGACATCTTCCACACCTAGCAACAACCCCTGCTACAACGCTAACCTCTCCCGCACATCAGAAGAACATAAATACAATAATGCTTATGAAATTGGTTAGCTCGGATACATATGTGGCAAAAATGACCTTTCCCCTATCATGATATCTCTAGTAGCTAGAGAAAATAAAAAAAATGTTGCAAAATAGAGGCCAGTTGGGCGAGTATTAATTTCGTGTTAATGTTACCACCGTGGATGTCGAGGTTGTGCTCTAAACGATATAGACTAGTTCGGCGAGTATCATTCAACGCGTCTCAGCTGGGCTTGGCATCTTAAAATCCTGTTGTAGTTTGTCAACTTTATTATTTGCTTATTAAAAATCAAGTGAATCAGGACAATATGACAGAGAAAAAGATTTTTAAAACTATTTTAGCATGTTTTCTTATGTATTTGGATTCAAAGATAATTCCTTTTTATCTATTCATAGGATTGGTTTCAGTTTAATATTTCCAATTGATTGACCTTTTTTTTTTTTCGTTTAATCGTATTGTTTCTGAACAAGTTTAGGAGTGACAGTTTTTTTCTGTCTTTTTTATTATTTTTTGTTCAGATTTCACGTGACGCGATGGAAATTCTTTTCGTCCTCATGCACAGATTGTATTCGGTATGTTTACTTACCTTCCCTGCTTTAGGTTAACGGCTTTTTTAAACGCCAACGAACTAAGTGATAAACTATAAGACAATAAGCTTTTCTATTTTTTTTTTTTACAAATGGGTTACCACATCTCAAGGCCCGGAGCCCATTTGAAGATAAGGGCTAATGTGTGTATTGCAGTTATTGAGACACTAGCGTAATAATCGTTTGTGGTGGAAATTCGGTATGATTAGATTATTTACAAGAACGATCTAAAAATAATTTGTTTACATTGAACTTGAAGACGATAATATTGTAACCAGCTGGAAGCAGATCAGTTGAACAGAGTTCCACAGTCGGGCAGTTCTAGGTAAGAAGCTTTGTTCATAGAATCTACGTTTATGTTTTGGTATCGATAGAGAGTGGAGGAATTTATTGATAGTGATTTTGACTAAACGAGTGTTTTTTTTGTGAAAGATTGGCAAAATAAACCATAGATTGGAGCTCAGTCGAGAAATTGCCATGGTAATAACGATAGAGCAGAGACAAGCTCGCTCGCAACGTCTCTTCTGTGAGAAAGATGTGTCAGAAAAGAGAAAATAGCATCGACTATTAGATTATGAAGTGGAGTTTGTACCCCATCATAGGGCGTAAGGCTCTTATACAGGTAGAGAACTGGGTTTCAATCTACGGTCCTTCCCTCGTCAAAATTACTATCAATAATTTCCCACACTCTTTATCAGTGCCTAAACCTAAACGTAGATTCCATGAACAAAGTTCTTTCTTAGAACTGCACGCCGTTTTAATTCTCTTCTAATTGCCTGCTTTCCAATTGACTACAATCAGATTATCTTCAAGTCCACCGTAAACAAGTTCTTGATGAATCGTCCCTCTAAGGAATCCAATTTACAAAATTCCCACTACTTATGTTTACTACGCTTTAATCACATTGACTAATGTATATCCATTAACCCTTATCCTCGAGTGGCATCCGGGCCTTGATCAGTGGTGATTCCTGTGTAAAAAAAAGAAGTTTATCTAAACATGGAGCGTAATCAAGGCGAGAGTCGTTCATTTCAATGGAGGGGGCAGATGTGGATCAGAGCGTTGACGATCGAAAGAGCGAAGCTTGGTTTTAGATGCATTAAAATTAACCAATCACATTTTTTTACATGGCACCACGTGCCCAAGATCAGAGGAGAAAGATCTTGGTTATTTCCGGCTTTTAAAGTGATGGTAGTGTCGTCTGCATAAATGTCTACGAATGATCTTAGAATGTGATTTGGCAGATCATTGATGAAAACCAGGAAGAGAGTTGGGTCCAGAATGGAACCTTGAGGGACGCCAACATTATATACTGTGATTTAATAATTGAGAAGACATTTCCAGAAATTCCGTAATGTTTAGTAGTAGGCCTTTATGTCACACCCTATCGAAAGCCCTTGATATATCGACAGCAATTGCCCTAGAAACGAAGCCGGCGTCAAGAGATTTAATTTATTATTATAATTTAATTTAGATTAGGTTTTAAACGCCAGCGAACTAGATGACAAGCTATAATACAATAAGCTTTTTTTACAAGGGGTTACCACATATCAAGGCTCGGAGGTCACTCGAGGATAAGGGATAATGTGCGTATTGTAGTTATTGAGGAACTAGCGTAATAACCGTTTGTGTTGGAAATTTGGTATAATTAGATTGTTTACGAGAACGGTCCAACAAGAACTTGTTTACATTGAACTTGAAGACGACAATATTGTAGCCAGCTGGAAAGCTAACCAGTGGAACAGAGTTCCACAGGCGGGCAGTTCTAGAAAAGAAGCTTCGTTCATGGAATCTATGATTAGGCACTGATAGAGAATGGGTAAATTGATAATAATTTTGGCTGGAAGAGTGTTTTTTTTTGTGTGAAAGATTGGCGAGATGGACCATAGATTAGCTATTCAGTTGTAAATCTAGCAGAACGGAAACCATATTGCGTGCCACTGAGCAGGTTGTTTCTGCTGAGATGGTTACGACTTCCCTGTTTGACAAAGATTCCAGTAACTTACTCATGACGCACAAGAGACTGATTGGTCTGTACTGAGTGAGAGGTGACTGATCGCCTGACTTTTAAAACACGGACAGACTGATGAGGTTTTCCAGAGTGTTGGAGAGGATTTCTCTTTAAGACAGCGTTTAAGCGTTTAAACAGCTTTGTAAGTATGGGACTAGTTCTGGTTGAAGCTTTTTGAGCAATAAACGTCAACTAACAATGTTTTATAAATACGTGAATAGAAAGAAATTAATTACATATGAACGCCATGAGTGTTCAGAGTAGGTAGTCAGGCAATATTAAACAAGAGAAAATTGAAATAATGTATCTTTGCTAAAAGTTGACGGCCTTTTCTCAACTCCCTAAATAGGGCTCAACTTACAATTTCTTGAAAGGGCTTTATAACTGTAATATTTTATAAATAAATATTAACAATTAATTATACCTGACCAACTAGTTAAAGCACGTAACTTCACAGCATCATAATTTTAAAATATCTATAAAACTGTGAATAGCTTGCTGACATTTATGTTTTACTAGCATGGGAGCCCGATGTGGCCCGGAGTTGAATGATGGTCAACAAATGTTCCACATGTTCAATACTTTTATTCTCATTAAAATCGGTGAAATCGCCCATCTTTCAATCAAATCCATTCATTGCTTGCTTTAGTCGGAAATCCACCGAGGCGCACCGGGAGGAAGCTTCACATGTCTTCCCACAGTAAATTTGTCCACAATACATTGTAGCCTAATTTCACTATAGAAAACCTACTGTTGATTTTATAAAATTATTTTTATATACTGGTTTGAATTTAAGTTTAAAATAAAAAAATCAAGTATCATGCTTCAATTGTGCTCTAAACAGAAACAATCATTTCCAACGCACCTCTGTCATATCAAAGAAACAACTGCTAATTTTATATGTCTGGTCTTACTGCTTGTGCGGTGATAATAGCCTGAATTTAAGTTTAAAACAAAACAGTCAAGCATCATGGTTCAATTATTCTTTAAAAAGAAACATTCATTTCGAACGCGCCCCTGCCATATCAAAGAACCTACTGTCGATTTTATATGTCGGGACTTTCGACTTGTGTGATAATAAAACCTCTCAAATGCACATGTGATGTTAAGCCGTGTAAGATGTTAAATTTGGTCAAAATAGGCTGTTCCTTCTTTTATCGTATTACTTCGGTTATCGATACTTATCGAAGACATTCCTATACAAAACATGCCAGACACATAAAGTAAGTTTATGTAAAATTTCATAAAAATCGGCCCAGCCGTTTTCGAGTCCATAGGGAATGAACACACACAATCCCCTTTTTTATATAATAATAGAGATTAATGCAAACAAGTCTGATTATCTATCTTCTATCTATATAAAAAGAAAAATGTGTGTGTGTTTGTATGTCTTCCAAAAACTTTCGACACACGCAAGGAACACTGACAAAATCGGTATTGTTAGAAAAAGCGGACTCTCGGACGACAAATATCCAAAAATTCGCAAAAAAAAAAAAAATAAATAAATTCCTTGACTTTCAACTTGGCCGTTTTTTACAAGGAGTGGTAAGTTTTTCGTCGACATTTTTGCAAAGTCATCATACGCCTTGCAATAATCAAGCTTATTTTGAACGGCGGCGACGTCGAATGTCGTAGTGGGCGCGGTGACTAAACCGTTCGCTTTTTTCACTTCCTTTTCGTCTTAGCTTTACAGGTTTGAGCCTGACTACTGCGGCTAATTATTATCATTTTTTAGGGGGGGTATTTTAATTTCTTTTTTTTTTTTTTGCGCTCGCTGCTATTTTTTTTTTTTTTAGGGCTTCGTTGCTCAATACCCTTACCATAAAACCTCTCCACAGCCGGGCAACTAACTCCGTTAGTAGCGGTATAAAAGCTGTTTTACACCTATAACGTCTTTGCGGCACATCCATTAATCACCCTGCGGCATACCAATGAGACACGGTATAGTGGCCATGAACTCTGCTTTATAGTGTGTTCCTGTCAACCAGGGATATTTATGAGTGTATATATATATAAAGCTAATATTGTAAATTCTTTTCGTTATTGATGAAGCGATCTATTGCTGTGTTCGTATCTGCGGCGATTTAAAAAGCAGCAGTTTTTCTTAAGTTGAGAAATGCCTGTACTTATTATGAGAAAGTGAAAAAAAGAAAAAACATAAACAAAAAAAAAAACCCAGTACAAAACAAAAATAAACAACAACAAAACAAACACGGTTTATCTTTTTTTTTAATTTTATTTCGAGGATCTTATCCTTTGAATGCGGTGGCAAATTTTGATATGTCATTTTTGTATATGTAACGTGACCAAACATGCACAGGGGCGTTGCGTTAACAAGATGGTCAAAAGTTATATACTTACATGATGGGGGTGGGGTGGGGGGTTAAAACGGAATAGACCGTTTTTTAAATTTGTTTCGTTCTTACTTTTTTTTATTTTTAAATTTCTTTTTTTTTTTCACTTTTCATTTCTTAACTAGTGGACATTCTTCGTCAAAGTTGACGGGAAAAATATACTATATATATGTAAGCCTGATATGAGAGATTTCTTGCCGGAATCATCCATCTCTCTTATACCCGGATTACACTGATATCCGGGTTTCTTATATCCGGGTTACCTATACATTAACACAGTCTCTAATTTGGAACCAGAGAAATTTTATATTCGGTTTTTAATATTTAGGTCTCTTATATCAGGGTTGCACTATATATATATATATATATATATATATATATATATATATATAAATATATATATTATAAAGATTAATAATTATAAATTATGAATCAGTTTCAACAGGAAAAACACAAAATCAATTTGAGTGTACGATCGTTTCGGAAACGATATTCGTTTTATTTACAATTGAGAATAATTTATTTGGAGTAAAAAAAAATAAAACTAGATCCAGTATCAAAAATATTTTTGTTTATGAGTTTTGAGGGAGGTGGTGTTTGATTAATACAGCTGGGGGGCATGATTTAATGTATTATTTTGTTTTAAATCGCAGAAACAATTTTTCATGGTAAGCAACTGATGATCCATTTTAGACATTGTATTTTACATTGTTTATTCATGTAAGTAAAATTATTCAGCGATACAGGAAATTAATTGAAAAAATAATTTTCCAACGAAGGGCATTTTTTTTATAGTTTAAACGTTTTAAAGAAACTTTAAAAAACATATATATGTAATATTATAATCTATGTGCCACGATTTTCAGTGCTGACATGTTTACGATCTTCAGTAAGTTGCACTCACCCTTTGATCTAAAATGTCTAGAAACTATATTTATTAAGTAATTGAGACCTTCTCTTTGCAAATAAACAAAAAATCTCTGTATGCGCGTTGCACAGTTGTCTTTGAGGGTTAAGGCGGATCTAAAGTGTACAAACAAACGTCTGTAGGCTGGTTTCCTGTAGAATTCTGTACATATAGAGCCGTTTCCTTAATGTTTGAAAAGGAATAACCCCTGCTGACATCCACCAACTTCTCCGAATAATTGTTGACAACACATACTTCATCTTTATAAACCACACTTATAAACAGGTGTCTGGCCTACCCATGGGTTCTAACCTCTCCGGTGCCCTAGGTATTGCTTATATGGATAGACTCGAAAGACAAGCACTCATCACTTGCAACTCATACCTTATTTTCACGAGATATATAGATGACATCCTCATACTCACATGCTCCCGTGACGAAGCCATCAAAATCTTTAACACATTTAACAATGCCGATCCCCACCTGAAGTTCACCATAGAATACCCAGACAACGCTGGCTCTCTCTCACTCCTTGATTTCAAACTTAACATCAAGGAAAGGACTCTATATGTACAGAATTCTACAGGAAACCAGCCTACAGACGTTTGTTTGTACACTTTAGATCCGCCTTACCCCTCAAAGACAACTGAGCTACGCACATACAGAGAATTCACGCATACGCAACAAGTGCACTAACACACCCGACAAAATGCTACACACTAAAAACTTCCTACACAGCCTTTCCATAAACGGCTATCCTTGCCTCAGTCAGAAACCTTGGAAATCTTAGAATTGCTGAAGCACTCCTCATTTCCAAATACAAACCTTCCCTGAATAACAGGCTGGAACTGAGCACTCTCTTTATCCTTTGACCCCTTAAAATAAGAGAACCCATAGTAACAACAATATACAAATTATAAAATATAAAAAAATGTATATATGAATAACAGTGTATATAATCCAAAACAAATAATAACAAAAGAACCCATAGTAACTACAATATACAAATAATATAAATAAAAGTATATATAATAAAAAAAAAACAAATAATTATAATAAATAAATAAGTATAAAAAGAAAAAAAAACGACCACACATAGTTACTTACTCATAGACTACAGGGTATATAGAAAACAAAACATCCACATGATACGTGACGTAAACTTAGAGATGAGATCAAATAACGAACATATAAATAGATACAGACCAAACGATATTAATTTGAAGGTAGATTATGATATATATATATATATATATATATATATATATATATATATATATATATATAGTAATACAAACACACGAGCGAAATGTATGTATATATATATATATATACACAAACACACACAAAATTCTTAAATTTGTATATACATAGGTAGACATCAGAATATATAACTCTATGCATTAATATATATGTAGACATCACAATACATTACTCCATGCATTAATAACACCTAACACATTCACATTAAAGGATCAGGTTCTAGATCACCTCATATTATAAAAAAAACAGTAAGAATAGATAAATATAACTTAATATAATAAAAAAAATAAAGAGAAAAAACGTAAAGGAGTGTAGATTAATTGTGGTAAACGTGAAGGAGAAATAGACCAGATCAAGTTAACAAGTAACAAATACAGAGAAAAAAAAACACGAAAAAAGTAAATACCCATACATAGACAGAGAAGTAATATTACAACCACTAAGCATATAAAAAATTAAAAGACACATAAAATTTTAACCCAGTTAGCCCCCCCTTACACTGTAACACAAATGAAAAAAGTAGTAATAAAAACACAAACAAGTCAGTAAAACGTTATGAAGAGAAAAAAGGTAAAAGAAATAAAATTAAACTGAGCTATCTCCCTTATACTATAATTTACCTGGCGTTTACTGGGAACTATATAAAAAAATAAAAAATAAAATAAATATATACGTATACTAATAGACCAGATCAAGTTAACAAGTAACAAATACGAGGGGAAAAACACGGGAATAAAGAATATTAAATAAAACGAAAAAAATACATGTAAACAAGCTCAGTTAGCCACCTTACACACGAATACTAATATAAAAAAAGAAAAACAGAACACAAAATAAAAACATATACAACAACAAATAAAAAAATATATTTATAACAAACTAGTATAAAATATAATAATAATAATAATAATAATAATAATAATAATAATAATAAAGAGATAAAATAAGGTTAACACAGTTATTTCCCTCACACAATACGTCACGTGAATTTTTACTGCGATACTATAATTTAAAAGAAAGAAAAATCTTAGCTGCATAATAATAATAATAATAATAATAATGATAATAATAATAATAATAATAAGAAGAAAAAGATTAAATTACAATATTATATATATATATATATATATATATATATATATATATATATATATATATATATATATATATATATATATATATATATAGCCAATGTTTATAACAAAAGAAAAAATAAATAAAATAAAATTCCCCCCAGCTCCATACGGTTAAACTAATCACACCTTTCTGCGGCTGTGACCTCTATCTGCAATCTTGTTCTCTTCTCTTCCGCCATCTTAAATAACTTTTATTTTCTTTTTTGAAAAGAGGAGATATTTTTCTCCCGAAATTAATCAAAGTTCCATACCACCAACGGACTTTATATATATCGGACATACCAACAACTTGGTTGCATAATAATTATACAAGGAGGTGAGGAATGATAGATGAAGAAACGGTTAGACATTTCTCTACTCAAACATACTCGTCTATTTGTTTGTTTTTCTTTTCTTTACTCCCATGATTCCGGTCTTTCCCGCATTGCTTTTGGCTTTCAATATTCATATATATATATATATATATATATATATATATATATATATATATATATATATATATATATATATATATATACTAACAGTTTCGCCCGGCTTTGCTCGGGCCCTATGTACTGTTCATAAGGTTATGTGCATATGTATATATCAAGAAGTGTGAATACGTAAAGTAATGCCTTTCTGTATAATAGTCTTCCTTAACTACCATAGAGAAAAGATAGACAAACATTTCCACTTTGATATATATATATATATATATATATATATATATATATATACTTGTCTATTGTTATATAAACATGCTCAAATCCCGCTGCTACAAATAGCCACTTGTTTCAATCAAACAACAGATATCATCAGGCAGCGACTTGACTATTCAAAAGTTCAATGAATAAATTATTAGAATAGATTATTCAGTTTATTCATTGAACTTTTGAATAGTCAAGTATTATCAGCTCTTTTTATTGAGCACTATCTAACAACCTCGTTGAATTCATTAGTCCATTACTTATGAATAAAAAACCCGAGTATAGATATATATATATAGAGAGAGAGAGAGAGCGAGAGAGAGAGAAAGAGAGAAAGAGATAGATAGATAGATCGGATGCAATATATAGTAATGATTTAAAAATATAAAAAAGACTCATGCGCCACTACCGAGAATCGAAACCAAAACGTTCAGCTCACGATTTATTTTGCCCCTGCCATCAATGACTAGGCTATGAAAACATGTTTACTGCAAGACTAAAACTTAAAACATGAACCAATAGCTACTACGTTATGCAAACATTCGACCTTCCCCTGGATAATTTCATTTTTTTTTTAATTTTCCCACTTTTGCACGGATTTCTCCGGGCTAAAACCCAAATATAAAGTTTTGTATGGATTCAAATGAAGTTTCATGTCTGTAGACAAAAAGAAACTCTAGGAGTTTGGTAGGCAAAATTTGTTAAACAAAAATATATACGTATACATAAATATATATATGGAAACAATTTTTTGTTTCCTATAAACATTTTACGCAAATATTATGCAAGTATAAATCATGTAGAATATCTGCATTAATATAATTACACGTAATAGTTCACTAAAGATTATTATCCCATTCGAAAACAGAATAAACTAATAGGGAATTAATTAAAATGAATGTTTAAAGGAATATGCAAATTAGCTAGATCTTTTGCAAGTGAATGCAATTCCACAACCCATATAAGAAAGTTGTATTTTCTTTTTAAATAAATAGAAAAGAGGGATTTTGATATGAATATCAATACACACAAAAGAAAACCGAATTTAAAGGAGTATATATATATATATATATATATATATATATATGTATAACTATTTTTCTTTACTTCAAGATACCACATTAATCAGGATAGATACACTAATTTTCAGAAAATTGTTCTTTTATTGGTCAAAATGTTGCGATAAAAAAATAAAAACTTTCCGAAAATGAGTGTATGTATCCGTATTAACGTGGTATTTTGAAAGAAAATTATTTATAGCTCTAGTATTGCAATATTGAGCTATCCATGTGAGAGCGTTATGTTATTCATTCAAATGTAATCACGGTTCCAAGTAGTTAAATTACATGCAAACATTTTAGCTATATTATAACTAAAATATTTTAAAATAAATATTAACAATTTTATACCTACAGACACTAGTGTTTCATGCTTATGCAATCATCAGTGTAGGAAGTGATAATTACTATTGGTTGGGAGATTTAAATCAAATCAACAGAATCACCCTTGGATTCGCAGACTAGCGTCTTACCTCCATGCTGTAACAGAGTCCGTATGGGCACGCGTGGAAAAAATCAGCAGCGGTCGAAAGATAGCTGGCTAGCGAAAATAGTAAAACAGCAGCCGTTAAAGCACATGTGCAAATTAACAAGTGTGCCCGAGCTTGCGTTACAAAAAAAGAAGAGAAAAGTACACCACGTAGTCAAAGAAAGAAGCAAGTTGCGCGGGCGGGCAAAAGAAGGCCGAAGGAGGGAGTTCATAGAAGTATGAAATTCACAAGCGGTCCCCCGTCGCCTGTATATCCCCGTTAGGGGAGCAGACAACGTAATGTTTCTGCAACTCTTCTAAGGAAGTGTCAACGTCTTCCTACATACAACGTCTGCTTTTCTAACTGGTCATCTATCTAGTTTTATCCAGGATCAATGTTGCCTCCCTTCTGTGACGCAACTAAAACCGATGTAGTTCAGAAGCATGGTGCCTCATCCTTGGAGTCTATTCGCCGTATGTTGTAGTAGTCCCCTTTTCGATCCGAAAATCGTTAATAATGGTTTGTGATCTGTTTGTAACAGAAATTGCCTACCGTGCAGGAAACGATGAAATTTTTTTAACGCAAATATAATGGCTAGCGCTTCTTTCTCAATTTGCAAGTATTTTTTTTTTCAGCTGGCAAAAGTGTCCGGGATGCATGGGCTCTGGGTTTTAATTTTCCATCATACATTTTGTATAATATGCATGCTCCTATGCCATAGGCGCTGGCATCGCTTGTAACTACAATATCACGTTTGGGATTATAGTGTGCGAGAAACAAGTCAGGCGTTAATATATCTTTAACGTCCTGAAATACTTCTTCACACTCTTGCGTCCAGGCCCATTTTTGGTCCTTCCTTAACAGTTAATTTAAGGGCGATCTTAGTTTATGCACATTTAGCAAGAATATATTGTAGTAATTCGCCAACCCTAAGAAACTTCGCAGAAACGCAATATTTTCTGGAGTAGGCATGTCTCTGTAAATTTAAAAAAAAAGTAGAAATATTTTTACTATTATAAATTTTATTATTTTTGTAAAAATATTAAATAAACATTGCTTAATTCAATGATAATATCAGTAGTTCGAGAAATTTATTTTTCTCCGAATTATATTGAATTTATTAATACGGACTCTAGGGGCTTTTTTCGTAATATTCCCGTAACAATTATATTTTTTATTGTTACAAATTACGATGCTTTATTTATATAAAAAAAGCAAAAATAAATTCTTGCGTTTTTTATTTACTACTGAAAACGATAACTTTAGTAAAGGTAGGTTTTGTTTAAACAAAATAATAGATTTTCACTAAGATTTAAATAAAAATAATTCCGCGATCATTATTTGATAAATACTGAAATTTTCATTAAAATTGGTTAAGTTCCTGATTTTTGGTGGATTTTTAAGTAAAAGGAGGGGGTCAAAATGTTTATACATTTTGAGCGTCGGCATTCACTTTTTCCCGTAGGAAAGCGACCACATGTGGTTAATTTAAATTAAATTTCAATCACATGGTTACATTATAAATAATCACGTGATTAAATCTATTTAAAATTTACGATTAGAATCTGATATTTTAAAAATTATTTCATACAACATGATAAGAATTCATTTACATTAAGCGAGACCACGGCTTTAAGTGATGTCACGTGACGGCAAGCGGTGATAAAGAAATATGTCCCCAAATAAAAACAATTGCCCATCAGTACAAAGAAAAACACCTACTTATTAAAGAAAAATTAAGTATAATGTTATAATTAAAAAGAGATATATAAAAACATGCATGGGTACAGTAAACATATCATACTAAAATGTCGAAGCAATCGTTCCAATGGTTATTTAACCTAATAACGAACGAACCAAGAATTACATGTTATATATATATATATATATATATATATATATATATATATATATATATAATGATGATAACATTTTTTGATACCATGAATGGTTAGCCAAATTAATCTAGAACAGGAAACTAGATCAAATATTCAGAACATTTTTGGTTCTTGTAATTAAGGGTGTTGGTGTTTGATCAACACTGCTGGGGGAGCCATGGTTTAATATATCTGTTTGTTTTTAAATTCCCTAAACAGTTTCATGGTAGAAGACTGATGATCCCTGCAAAAATATTAGGACTATCATAAATTCGAGAAAGCAAGTTAATGCAGTGATTGCTGGTGAATAAATGACTTACCGACTGAACACTTTTCCAACGAATGATAAAAAATATAAAAATTAAGTAAGTTTTGTTTTATATAAATTTGAAGAGTTAAAAAAACATCAAAGACAAATATATATATATATATATATATATATATATATATATATATATATATTTAAGAAATTCGTTTCTTATCGTTGAGCACTTTCAGTTGAATTAAAAGTCGGTCAATTTAGCACTTATGCGTAGATCATCGTATAACGATTTGATCACTGTCTGCCTGGCGCAATGAACATTTAAATAAAATGTTTAAAATTCAACGCTATTTCACACGGTTAATAGTAACCGAATGGAATCGGCCTCCGCTAATCGAGCCAGAGATGTCTCGTGTCGCGGGGTTCGAATCGTTCGACTGGTAGTAATCGTGACACCCTGCACTGAAGAATCCCGAAAGGATGAAACACTAGTGTCTGTAGGTATTTAATTATTATAGTAAAAAAAAAAAATAATTATATATATATATATATATATATATATATATATATATATATATATATATATATGTATGTATTTATATAGTTCATTGGTTTGTATTTTAAAGTAGTTTGAAAAAAAAAAATTTTTTAATTCACGAACTGGTTTTAAAAAATCAAATTGGAAGCGACTTTGAAATGGAGAGCCCCGTTTTGAATTTGAAGGAGGGACATCTGAGCATTCTGTGTTAACAAATTAAGAGAGTTCCGTCAACGTAAGGAATATTTATAAACATATTTTAATGTTTTCCGTTATTTTGTGCTTGAGGAATATTCGATTATGGCATGTGTAGTTTATATAAAAATCCATTTAAGTAGTTATCGCCTGAAATTTCGTTTTAATTTCGGTTCGCTGAAATTATTTCAAGTAAAGAGCATTAAAAACTATTTCAAAACATAAAAAAACATGAACTGAACTTTTATTGACTATGGTAACATTTATTTCTTGTATATTTATTTTTTCGGGTAGTCGTTTGTTGGCTTTTCTGCTAAACACTCTTATGAATAATATCGACGAAATATCGAAAAACAAAGAAACAAAAACAGTTTTGAAAAATAATGAAGTTTTACTTACTTTAGTAAAATAATCTGAAACAGCAAAATAGGGTATTAAAAAGTAAACACGTAACTACTTTAGTTTTTTAAAGCAAAGAATCGATATAAATAAGAAGAAAATAGCGTCATTTTCAAGCAGAACAGCTTCGTTTCAGTTTTACAGTATTGAACGGTGTAGTATTGCGCCGTCGGATTCAGGGTTGTACTATTGTAATGTAAAGTACACGCAGAAAGAGTTGTAATCAGCTGAATTCCTTCTAGTACACTGACAAAAAAGCTTAAACATATATATAAATAAAAATAAAAAAAGTTATGTAAATGTTTTTAAAAAGACACATAATCACGTCAGCAGATTTTTTTCCTTCTTTTGACACCATAACAAGTAACGGTTTTATTTTTTATTATTTATCTATTTTCGGAAGAGTGCCACGTGCAAGTGGACAAGAAAAAACAGAGTTATGCAAAATTTGCGTCGAGAATTGTCTAAAGTTTCGACTTTTTTTTTTTTTGTCTTTCACTTTAATAAGAACGTGAATTTATGAGGTGAATTTATTCGCCACAATATGATTCAACTAAAAAAAATAAATAAAAGCTGACGTGAATTAAGATTAAAGTTAAGGTGTTATTGTGGACCCTCCCCCCTTTTAAACAACCTTGTTAAACTTTGTGACATATTTACATTCTATGGAGGTCAGAATATATGGGTATGTTTGATCTGGCATAATGATGATTCATTAAAATTGTGGGGTCTGCGTACGCGCCTGGCCCACAAAGTATGGAAATAAAAAATTTAAAAATAAAAAAAAAAAACGTTTACAAGTGTTTTTGATATAGATGTACATAATAATACTTTGATAAGTATGTTTTAACTTAACTAGGGATGGTATAATAAAATTGTGGGGTCTGCGTTCGCGCCTGGCCTTCATAGAATGGAAATAGGCACACACTTTAATAAAGATTTTTCATATCTATCTGTGTAAGTATACTTTGATAATTATGTTTCTGTTTGAAGAAATATGGTACAATAAAATTATGGGGTGTTCATTCGCACCTGACCTCCATAGAATGGAAATATGTCACAATGTTTAACAAGTTTTTTTAAATATAGATCCACAGAATATTGTGATAAGTGTTTCAGTGTGAACAGGTATGGTATAATAAATTATGGGGTTTATCTATTTTATTTTTACTTTCATCATATTTTGCTTTGGATTTGATACCCCGACATTCGAAGCTATCTCTTTACAACCCTTCCTTTTCATAACCTTAACCTCTCATACTTTCATAAATCAGAGTCCATTTTCTGTAGGTTGTTTTTGAACCCAGTCAACGGCGGGTACTTTTGCTAGTATATATATATATATATATATATATATATATATATATATATATATATAAAAGAGAGAAAGATTGAGATTGCTACATGTGTACCACGTAATCACACCAGTTTATATACATGTTTAGGCATTATGTGCTTCAACGTGCAATCCACATCTCCCCAGCATCTTCTTGTAGAAATAAAATATGTACTTTATTCACATGATTTTGTATAGGCTTTCTTTTAAATCAAATCGGCTGTTACTAACCAGAGTTCACGCATTGTAAACTACACAAACTGGCCGTTAATGAGTAGCAGGTTGCCTGTGCAAACATTCATTTCATAGTTAAAATCACATATGTGTTTGAACACAATAACTGCGATCATTGATAATCGTCAGTCTCTAGCAATGGAGACGATGTTCCGGGCACGTTCTGATAGACCCGCTCACGTTGACGGAAATGACAAGAATTTAAATAAGCGCACTTATATCTTTATAATATAATATCATATTATTCTATCCCTTGTGTTAAAATAGTATCGCTCCCCCCTTACTGTCAGTTTTTCGTCTACAGATTTAAAACTTAATATATAGGGTACTCGAACTCATGCGAAACTTTATACTTGTGTTTTAGGCGGGGAAAATCGGTGCAAAAGTGGTAAAATTAAAAAAATGGAATTTGCCAAGTGAAGGTCGAACGACAGCATTACGAATATGCATGCTTGACGTAACAGCTATTGGTTCATGTTTTAATTTATAGTTTAACGGTGAACATGTCTTCTTAGTACAGTCATTAACGTCAAAGGAAAAAGTAAGGCGTAAGCTAAACGTTTTGGTTTCGATTCTCGGTGGTGACGCACAAATCATTTTTTTAATAACTTTTTAAATCATTACTATATATTGGGTCCAATAAAATATAATAATAAATACGAAATCTGCATTAATCAAAATATAATATTTAAGCATATTTTACGACCGGGCAATGCCGGGCGACCTGCTAGTATATATATATATATATATATATATATATATATATATATATATATATATATATATATATATATATATATCAGGCCGCCCGGCATTGCCCTGTCGTAAAATATTATAACGCTCCCTATCTTGGGTTGAGCATATTGGAAAGTGATATACAAATTACCATTAGTAGTTACTTGTCTAGCCGCACTGATGAGCTGTGAAACAACGGAACAGTACTGTATGTGGATATATATATATATACTACCTAATATATATATATATATATATATATATATATATATATATATATATACTACCTAAAGCCAGGATCGAAACCCGACTGCCCATATGACAGGCGGAACGTCTAACTGTTACGCTATTTGGCTGCTACTAATGTGAATGAACAATGTCTTGACATCGTCCAAACACCTAAGCTACATTTGTTTACACAAAGCACATCGCTTCATACGCTAATGGTAATTTGTATATCACTTCCCAATATGCTCAACCCAAGATAGGGAGTGTTATAGTATTTTACGACCGAGCAATGCCGGGCGGCCTGCTAGTATATATATATATATATATATATATATATATATATATATATATATATATATATATATATCAGACAAAGTTGTGTGTTGCTGCATCCCAGTCAAACAATTAGTCAAATTAACAGCAGATTTGAAATGAGTATTTCCGATCTGGTGTCCTTATCGAAGTTATCAGTTTAAAAAAAATATATATTAAAAATTAAAAGTATATAAAGAATACTATTAGAAACAAATGTTCTGAATTTTACCGTTCCGTTTTAGCCGACCAAATAAGGAGGTGTTTTTTATTTTGATTTTAATAGAAATTTGTATTTTATAAGTACTTTTATTTATTTTTAAAAATATTGGGTTGAGAAATAAGTTCGCAGCGTTTTTATATATATATATATATATATATATATATATATATATATATATATATATATATATATATATTTTACAACTTTTTGCTTTTCGACAAAAATGTATAATATTCATTCAATACAAAAATTCGCTAATCATCTTTTTGAATGATTTAATGGGCCCTCCGACAAAAGGAGGGTGGACCTATAAATTCATCCTTGTCCATTCGTTTGTCGTCTGTCTGCACTTTTCTCATGTCTTGGAATTTTTAAAAAATTTTACACAAACCTTAAACATGGTATGAGTAAAAAGTAACAGAACGGATTTTCCGGGAAAACTCCGGTTGTCCCCCTAGGGATTCCTTCCGGGTTAAAATGGCTAAAATTGACACTTTCGTGCTTATAAAAAAAATTGATGCCTTTCTGAAAAGTTGTAACTAATTGATTTCTATATTATTTTGTTTGTCTATACCTCGCGAATCTTGTGTGTACCCCAGGGGCTCTTTTAGGGCTAATAAAAACACTCCATTTTTGGGACTATTTTACCATATTTGTCCAAAAATTTCTGTGTATGTCTATTTAGCAGTTTTGCATGGTGCTGAACTCAAATTTAAATATGCTGGAAACTTTTGGGTCTAAATAGAGTGGGGCTGGGGCAAATGATAGACTTAGTCATTTCGTTTTTGCATGGTGCAAAAACTCAAATTTACATATGTTAAGGCCTAAAACTACACCGTTTGTTCACTTCCGCCAGGACTTGACATCGCTTGAGGACTTTTAAGGCTAAATGGGGGAGAGAGGCAAATGCTGAACTTAGTCATTTTTTTATGCCTCGTTCACTATGCACTCACGGGGGACCATGTATGCTTCACTTGTTTCTTATCAAATTACATTTTAAGCTTAGAAATGGAATATCCAGGCGGTAAAAACCAACATTTTCAACACTTGTTCTTCTTCGCTTTTCATCGAGGCCAAAAAGCGACTGAAGCAGTCGGAACATTTGCAAGGTATACGGGGAAGGTGTCATAGGCGAGTCTTCAGTACGGAAATTGTTTGCAAAGTTCAAAAATGGCGGAAGACCTTCTGAACTCGATAAAACGTGTCTCAAATAAGTTTTGAAGGAGAACAGTCGCCAAACAAGTCGTGGCCGAAAAATCGAACTACGATCACAAAACGAATCTTATCGATCTTCATTCAATAAGATTTTTATTTAAATAAACATCTTTGATAAAAACGCTACGAACTTATTCCCCAACCCAATAAAACAATTCTCATTAAAGTCAAAACATGTTGGTGAAGGTTTATCAAATATTAGCAGGTACGTGGGTAGTTGGGTCGTCCGGCTATGCCCGGGCGTAAAATACGATATTTATATGATATATTTTAATTTGCCCGGATTTTGTCTATATTATTATACAGTCGTCATTTCGAACGCAAAGAAAAAGTATTTGGGAGCCATCAGCTAGCATCGAAACCGTAGCATTCGAAGCTGGTAACGTTACCACTTTATCAACGTGACACGCATATGAACTGATTAAAAATTAAACACAAACTAAGATGAATGTACAAAATTTAATTTCGACCCATTTTTGACCCCTTAAAAACTATTTTGACCGGCTAAAGGCCCATAAAATAACGGTCCATAAAAAATCCCATCATTTAAGGCTCCTAGCGCCGCTCTGCGACTTTTAGTTTCAGAGGAGATAGAATTTGAAAATATGGAGACAGACAGACAGACCGATATATAGCCTTTTATATATTAGATTTTGGTGTTTATTTAAAATTACACTTTTTTTTTTTTTAAACGCAGAAAAACTTTATGATGTACGTATTCGTTACGGAACAAAGGTGTTATATTTGAATCATAAACGAAATTCATCAAGTATTTTATTTTTTAACTAAGCGCAAAGACCCGTGGCGCAGTGGTCAGAGTACTTGGAAAAATCAATTATAAAAGTGATATTGTCTTGAAGGTTCAATCTTCAGTGTGGGCGACCAAAAAACACACTTGCGAATTACTTAGAACCTTTATCCAGTCATGGCTGACGAAATAAGAGCACGGTACCCTCGTGAAGTAAATAAAGGGTTCCGCCGTGGCTACTGAGAGTAAAGAAGGCCGATGCACATGACAGCGTGACGTCATTATCAGATCCACTTGTAGGGATATGATCTAGGCTATCAGCAGCAGTTTCGTCTAGTTTTCAGTTTGCTGTCTAACATGGTGTATTCTTGCGTTGTTACAAATTTGCGGGGAAATTATCCAAAAGGCCCCAAAGTACATATATTTTCTTATCCTAAATTTTCTTAATTTGGATACATGCCATTAGAAAGGAAAATTTTATGCCAACCAAATAAGTGATGTTATTTGTTGATAATTAAACGTGTATTTAATTAGAACTGTATTCAAGTACTTTCATAACGTTTGATAACATTGTTAATATAAATTAAAGTACTTTCATAACGTTTGATAACATTGTTAATATAAATTAAAGTACTTTCATAACGTTTGGTAACATTGCTAATATAAATTACAGAAACAATACTATTTATTGCTAATACAGCAAATATTATGTTGGTATCTTTGACTGTTTATTTTCTTTAGGGATTGCCAAACGATTGTGAAGATTGGACCGCATGTTTCTGTGAAGTCAGATTTATGTGTACTATACGAACTATGGAAAAGCAGAAGCGACTTAATGATTTTTTAAAACGTTTGTTTATCTTCTTCAAACTGCAATTAATAATTAATTTTTGTTATAATTTTGTTAGGTTTTAAGATTTACACACTTTAATGATTAATAATATTATAAACATTTTTATATTAAATATGAAATACGGTTTTACTTAATGTTCTTTTGGTTAACTACGGGCTTCCATATTTTGTTCGGTAAAAAGAGACAAATAAAATATGAGGAGGGGGGAGTACAAAATGTTTAATATTGTGCAATAATATTTTCAAATTAGTTTTAATCTGGCGATAAAATAGCTGACAAGAGTCATGTTTACATAGATTTTTAATTAATTGTGTTTAAAGTTTTTTTTTAATATTAAGTTCTAATATAAACATGACTCTTGTCAGCTATTTTATCGCCAGATTAAAACCAATTTGAAAATATTATTGCACAATATTAAACATTTTGTACTCCCCCCTCATATTTTGTTTGTCTTTTTTTACCGAACAAAATATGGAAGCCCGTAGGTAACCAAAAGAACATTAAGTAAAACCGTATTTCATATTTAATATAACATAGAGTTTTAATTAATTCTGTTTAAAGTTTTTTTTTTAAATATTAAGTTTTAATGTTGTAATGGAACATTTTGAAATAATGGAATTTTAATCGTTTTCATCTTTTAAAAATTAATTAATGTTTACGAATTTTCTTTTTCTTGGCAATTCAACTGATTATAGTATATATTAATTCGAAAAAACGCTATTTAAAAAAAAACAATAATATTAAGTTTATGTCAATTTTTTAAATTGCAACTCCAAGGTAACTTTTTATTCAATATGTGTATTTAAATTTTTGTTCAATATGTGTATTTAAATTTTTTTAAATAAATATTTTTTACTTATTGGAACTCTTATGTTTCATAATAAATAGAAATTTCGATAGATTTAAATATATTTTGTTCGAATTTGGAAAAAAATAAATGGGGGGGGCACGCACTAAAAAAATATTTCCCCTCGTATATTTTACGAAAACTGCATTTTATATATAATTTCATTTTCAAATAGATAAGTATCGAACATTTCACGAAAATCTGACCATTAGTTGATTTTTGCTAGATTTATTAAACACGGGTATGTTTTCACGTTCGGAATGTCTACTACATGGGAACGTTATTTTAAAGCGCCAATGATGTAAACACGATTTTCGTCTCCCAATTTCATTATTTTCGTTCGATGAAATTTTTTTTTTTTAATTATTACTGGTTTATTTTGCCCTTCTTCTTTTAAATGGTACAAAAGTTATACTGATAATATTAATTTATAATAAAGTTAACATCGTGATACATATAGGGTGGGGTAATTCTGTGGTGACTTTTGGCAGTCCCTAATTTTCTCATAAGGCTAAAAAGTCTATCAGGAAGGTTGAAAATTTAATTTAATTTCGTTTCAGGTTTAAAAATTATAAACAAATAATTTTTACATAATAATATTTGTCAAAATGTCTTTTTAATAATAAATAAAACCTTTCATTGAGTATGTCCAAATATTTAAAGTTCTATATTTTTTTCTAAATTCGGTTTGAAAATTATTCACCGCGCGGCTATTAATGAAATTAGCCGTGACTGAGCGTTATATATAAAAATTGATTGTTTCTTTTTAGAATTATAAACAAATAATTTTTACATGAGAATAATTGTCAAAAATATTTTTTTAAATTTATTTACTTGGCACCCCACGAGGACACAGTTAGACACAAGGTCGGTTTTTAATGTGGGAAAATTTAGCTCCCCAAAAAGGGGCATTCTGGATAGGAATACGAATAAAATAAAAAATTTCTCGGTCATGAAGGATTTCTCCTCCACTGACCGAGGACAGAACAAATGAAGTGTAGCATCAGAACAGATACTACACTGTGATCATTATTGTAAATGTTTGTTTACTGTATTTTCTTATATTTTAACAATAGTTTACATTATGGTATGAATGTTTTCTTTAATTATGTTTTTAGGAATGTGAACATCATTTTTGACATGAGGATGTAATAAAAGAGAAGTCAAGATTCGATGATAAAACGTTGTGAAATAAACACGCAAGATGAGAACATTAGTCCGAATAATCTCTAAAGTTCCAAAAAATAGCATTCAACCCATGTGATTTTTCTCTAAATTAAATTTAAAAAAATATTTCTGCACTCGTAACTTTTATTGTTTGTTTGTATTTAAATTATTTGTTTTATTTCAATTTTTTTTTGTATTTTATCGTTTGTTTTCATTCTTAAAATTATTTATCGTTTATTTTCACTTTTAAAATTATTCATCGTTGGTATTTAATATGTTTTTTAATTCTTTGTTTCCTAAATTCATAATTCAGTTTTATCAGTATTAAATTGTATATTGCTTTAAAATTACTTAATTTTACTCACATATTATTTATATTTTATATTGAATAAAGTTCAGTTTCATTATTAATCGGACTGTGTTCCTTTTTCTTTTTAAAAATGTTTTATTGCTTTTTTTCAAAAGGCCCTACATAGTACTGACAGTCTGATAAATCTTACCTACATTGCCTGCATGCATTTTTTAGTTAACAGGCCTTCTTCTTACTCTCGGTGGCCGTGGTTCCGCTCGAAATTCCGTCCAAATTCCTGAGTTCGACAGAAACGTTCCCGAGTTCGACAATATATACCTGAAGAAGGTCGGAGGTTACATCGACCGAAACGTTGTAAAAATCATACGTGAAATGAAAACAGTAGTCGGATGAATCCAAATAATACGAAGAAAATAAAAATTTACAATTTTTAACGATTTTACTAAATGTATCCCTTATAAGATTGATTTTGATCTTAATAGTTCAAATAGAGTTGTCTTCCTCTAATTTAGGTCCTGGATATGACCTTAAACTATATCCGATGGTGAGGCCCCAGTTTGCGGGCTTTGGGGAGTGTGGAGCCACCCTTTAATTGCCATTGCTCCCAGGTCCACTCTGACCTGGAGTGGTAGTAGCTGTTAGGGTCCTAACTATGGGTTAAATAGAAACCGACTTGAAAAAAAAAATAAACAAATAAAAAAAACAAACAAATATATTCCATTAAACATGTTTTCTTCAAAATCACTGAATTCGGCATTAAATAACCTGAAAAGAGTTGATATGCCGTAAAACAAAACAAAACAAAAAATACAACAACCAATTCTCTAATTTATTTAACATGGCGGATAAAAAGTTTACATCTCGCTTCGTCATAAAATTTGATTTTCTTAGTTAAGAAAACTACTTGATCAATTTACATGATTTTTGGAATATTACATCTTCGTTCTGTGACAAGTACGTACACCATAAAGATGTTTTTGGAGATTATTTAATCAAACCGAATTCTAAGTAAGCACCATTTTTTTTTTATCTGCGAGAATTTCTTCTCGCATAGAGGGGCTTGTAAAACTACGCACGCACCGCTGAGATAATAAATAAATTATAAAAAATATGCACCAAAAAATCACTTACGTTCATTTATAGAATTCGTCAAAATTTTCAAGGTGTTCACACGTAATCGCATAAAAAAAGTAGAATCTCGTTGTTTGGGAGGTGAGTATCAATCCACAATAATACAACAACAAACTAAAATATAAAAACGTAATAAAAATAAAACGTAACAAAACTGAAAGTAAAAGACGACTTGACTGTTAGTTGATAATTATCAGGATTCGACCTGAGTTGGAGTCTTATAGCTCGGTTCCACCCGTTCTTTTCTATTCCGGATGGAACCAAATGGACGAAACCCCTCTCCACCCTCCGTGACGATTTGAAGTCTCGCCTGTTTACACAGTTCTTTAGAAATGGAGCGAGTACACAAAAAACAGGAAACTGTCGAGATTGACACCGAGACACTGGGAGCGAAGACGAGTTAACAAAACCTTACATTGAGGAAGCTGGTGTTTAGCAAAAACAAGCAGGAAATCTCTCTTTCTCCCACACTTTGAAAGAAAAGCCACATTGTCTCCTGGCGAATCAGGACAGTCTACCAGCGTCAACACGGAACCTGTTTATTTATTCGTGTTCGAAACAGAGGCAATTTTCTGTGTTTGTGCAGACTGGTGATCTTTTACGGTAACGCATTTCAGGTGAAAACATTATCACGTACTTACTTGTCATGTCGAAATTAATTCTAAAAAAATAATGAATCAGAAGAAGAGATGCTAGATGTATTTTTTAATAAAAATCACCCACAGTTACGTTCTGTTTAAAAGTGGCAAACACTCACCTTAAATCAAGGGAGGTAAGTCAGTTTGTCATACTGAATTGGTTGCACCGTGCTTCTAGATTAAAACATACAATAAAACTTGATAATTCAATGAATTCCATTTTTTTTATTATTTTTCTACTTGATCATTTGTAATTTTTGGAGTTGATACCAATTTCGCCATAGTATGGAAGTAAGTACGTAATAATGTTTTCACTTGAAATGCATTGGTTTAAAGGTCGTCAATGTAAACATGCACCCAATTTTCAAGTTTTCAAGCTAAATGACTGAACGGAAGATTACATTATTGAGGTCAGGGGTGAGATACATATCTTACGAAATGCGGACGATTCACAAGGATGGCAAAAGATACAACTCATGAAAACACCTGGATATGACTACGAAAAAGAATAGCTAAACAGAGAAACTGAATCAATACTAGCAGCCGCATAAAATAACGCGATTAGAACCAACTATATCAAAGCTGATCGACAACACAGAAAAAAAAAAACAACAAATATGGATTCTGTTAACAAAGACACGAAACGACAAACCACATAATAAGTGAATGCTACACACTAGTCCAAAAAAAGTGTAAGAACAGATCCGATCAAGTGGAGAAGGCAATACACTGCGAAGTGTGCAAACCGCTGCATCTTTACAAATAGTATATACAAAAACTAAGTACTCGTCTGAACTCCAATCTCTGGTCCACCCTCGCCAATCTTTCACAATAAGCACCCGCCTGGCTGAGGTCACTGTCAAGAATTTTCCCCACTCCTTATCTGTGCCGGGATCGGGATGTGGATTCCATGAACAGGGGCTTCTTGCTTGGAGGTGCACGCCTGTGGAACTCTGTTCCGGTCGCCTGTTTCCCACCTGACTACAACCTGGATGTCTTCAAGTCCAATGTGAACAAATTCATGATGAACCATCTCCTTAAGTAAGACACTTTATCGGATCTCCAAAACTAACATACTGTAAACACAATAACCCTTACCCCGAGTGGCTTCCGGGCCTTGATAAGTGATGAATACCTTGTAAAAAAACCCAAAAAAACTTGAAAACGGAAATCATAAAATCTTATGAGATACGGAAGTACAAACAGATAAACCCATCCAGGCAAGGAAACTGGATGTGAAAATAATTAACAAGACTAAAAAATCTTGCCAGATCGTAAATTTCGCTGTCCCAGCAAACCACAGTGTGAACATCAAGGAGACAAAGAAACGAAGCAAATACTCGGATATAGTCAGAGAGTTGAACGAAGTATGAAGAAAGCCAGAATAACGCCAATAATCGTAGCAGTACTATGAACAATCCCAAATAACTTCGAAAAAGAACGTAAGAAATTGGACTCCGAGGAAAGGCTGACAAGATACCACGGATAGTAATAATGACAACTGAAATCTTAAGAAAAATCCTAGAATGCGGAAACCAACAAATATAAACTGCAAACACTAACCATTAATTTAAATACTGCAATAGGAATAAAACAAAAACAGAATACGATCACAAGGAACCAAGAAAACTGAAACAGCAAAATGTTAAGTTAACTATGCTTTCCCCACTAAATAGTGGCGTCTATATCGGATGACACTACACCAAGGAATTGTGAAGAATCCGAAAGAACCGAGGAGAGTGAGTATTAAGTGTACCTCCATTAGATAAGTGCAGACAGCACTGAAACCTTGAGGAGCCTTTTTGCCACCTAAACCCCGCAGGGAATACCAATAGCCGTTGCTAATGAGATATCAAAGAGTACAATGATGAATTCATGTTATCGTAACACATTTGAAACAGTCTTGCAAACATTAAATCAGCAGGATATTTTTTCAGCTAATAAATGCAGGTTGATTGATTTCCTGTCGGCACATGGACTTCTGGCAAGTTCGTAAATGTATTGCTGTCAGAAAGAAATGCAAATGATACCAAGATCTCATTTAAACGACAGATTCGTGTGGACGGGCATCGATTCGAAATGCCACAAGACATATGTTTATTTTTATACTAACTATTCATCCAGGCTTTGCTCAGGCCCTATGTACTGTTCATAACTTCATGTGCATACAGGGAACATGAACTGGAATAGATACATTGAGGGCATTACCAAGACTGTTGCAAAGAAGGTGGGCTCTCTCTACCGTGCTAGAAAATTACTTACGCCTGAAAGTATCCTGTACCTCTATAAGGCCACCATTCACCCATGTATGTAGTACTGTTGTCACATTTGGGCTGGTTCATCTGCTGCTTGTCTCTCACTCCTGAACAGGGTTCAAAAGAGAGTCGCCAACCTGATAGGTCCTGAACTGTCATCTGGGCTTAAACCTCTGTCCCATCGACGAAATGTTGCATCCCTCTGCCTGTTTTACAAGAATTTTAATGGTGAATAATCTGACGAACTACAAGCATTTGTACCTCCTCGACGTGACAACCCCCGACAAACTCGACAAGCCACTAAGTCCCACTCCTTTACAGTAGAGATCCCTAGGTGTAAGAAAGCCCTTTACTCCAATAGTTTCTTCCCCCAGAACCGCAAGACTTTGGAACCCCTTCTGGGAGTCTGCTTTCCCAACTGTACTGATATGCAGAAGTTCAAGTGTAATGTGAACAAACATCTTGCTACTCATTTCCTTTCGTAATGCCCCTGCAACTTATGTCCCCGATAGTAGCCTCCTACTTCAAAGTGTCACTGTGCCTTGCTTGGGGTGAAAATTGTTTAAAAAATGCCTTTCTATATAATAGGTTTCCTTAATTACTTTTAAGCCTAAATTTTATTTTATTGTTCTAGTCGGTGAACTGTCACACTAAAACTTATAAATCCTGTTTTCTTGTTCTTTCTCATTATTTTGTTACGATTAAGATTGGGATAGTATCTATTTTGTTTTTCTGTTAATTAGTCTGTCATATTTACGCTTTTTAATAGTATTTTTTTCTTTCTTTCCATTGGTCATCCGTTTTTTAACTTGAAATATCCCTTTGTTGTTCTGCTCATTGGTCTGTCATGATTAAGTTCGAAATTGTATCTTGTCTTTCTGCGTGTTGGTCTGTCATGTTCAAGTTTTTAATACTGTATTGTCTTTCTCTATATTAGTCCGTCATATTAAAGTTTGAAATATCATTTTGTCGTTCTGCCCATTCGACTGTTATGTTTGAACTTGAAGTATATATTTGTCGGTCTGTCCGTTTGTCAGTCACATCTTAATCGTCAAAGAATATACTGTCGTTCTGATCAACGGTTTGTTACACGTTAGTTTGAAACAGGACTTTGCAGGACCATTTGTTTGTCTGGCACACGTTAGTTGACATTCGTTCGTATCTATGCTCGATATTAGAATGGGTAGGTGGGCCAGTAGATATATTACCTAGTATATAATAGTCACTATTAGGGCTGTGACAACAGCATATTCTTTTCATTGTTTTGACTCTTGAGTATATATCCGTTAATATCTTATATGTTTTTATATAGACTGATGTGGTTCTCGGTTGATCGATATGAGAACAGGAAGTCGATTATCAGGGGCAAACATGACGTCATATATTCGAAAATGACGGAGTTTTCGTGTGCGCTAAAAAAAAAAAAATGAAGAATCTAAAATTGTAAATGCACAACGTAATAAAGAAATTAAATCAATTTTTGGATAAACACATTTTGTTTTTAGAAGTTTCTTTACTTCTACTGTCTACCATAAAATGAATTAATTAATTCTACGGATTAAAATACACATTGTCTTTTTGACTCTACAATTATACTATTGTGAGGTTATTTTAAACAGCTTCGCCAACAGCTTCAGTAGGTTTATCAAGTTACTAGGATTTCTTAAACGCTTAAAGTTAAATCTTTCTCTTTATTTATTATATACAAAGACATCTGCTTTCATTTGAACCTCAATGAAAACTCCTTATTTTCTGTTTATTTTAATGAGATGTAACACCTGAAACGTTTTCAAGAAAGCACATGAACTGAGAGAAAAAAAAGCTGTGCTGACGTAATTACATTGAATTTAATTACATTGTAAATATTTCTTATCGTAAAATAAATTAGTCACTAGTTTGGGTCCTCAAAATATCGAAATACTAACTTCAGTCAATACAGATTTATATTATGTTTGCTTGAGCGTTTTTGTTTTCTGGCATATCAACCCTTTTTCGAGCTATTTAATACTTTTTATTTCTTATAAAAAAATGAAAAATTAAAAAAAAATTATTTCGAGTAGGAGCATAATATTTATAACATTTTTTTTACACGGTGGTCACCACTTATCAAGGCCCGAAAACCACTCAGGGATAAGGGTTATTGCAAGTACAGTACGTTAGTGTGGAGATTTGATGAAGTGTTTACTTAAGGGGGCGGTTCATTAGGAATTTGTTAACGTTGGACTTGAACACATCCAAGTTGTAGTCAGGTGGGAAGCAGGCAGACGGAACAGAGTTCCGCAGGCGTGCAGTTCTAAGAAAGAAGCTTTGTTCATGGAATCCACGTTTTGATTTAGGCACAGATAAAGAGTGGGGGAAATTTTTCACAGTGGATTCAGCTAGACGGGTGTTTTTCGTGAAAGATTGGCGAGGGGGGACCAGAGATTGGAGCTCAGACGAGCATCTGCCATTGGAATAACGATAAAACAAGGATAGACTCGCAACGTCTCTTCTGTGGGAGAGAGGTTGCAGGGTAGAAAAAAGGGCATCCCCCACTAAGTCACGAAGTCTATTTAGTACTCCCTCAAGGCAGGATAGGCTGTTTTTTGCAGCTCCTGCCCAGATATGGCAGCAGTATTCCATCCATACGCAAGTACTACAACTGCAACATGATTGCTACATTTTAACATTAATGTTACATTTTAATACGAACCCGATGTGGTGTATAAAAGTCTCGCAAAGAAACAAAGGAAAATATTCGACATGACCTGAAAGAAAGAGCATTTACTACTGGTCGTTTCCACACCAAACTGCCTGACACGTATTTTCCAAGTCAGAGATGAGGTGGTCAATTGATTGCTTAGCCTGCAGCTATAACTAACTGTTATATGTGTAATTTGTTCCACCGAACGCGGTCGTCTGAAAATTTTGCTAAAAGTTCGAAGTGTGATATGTTCTGTATCTCCCTTTTTATATACAACTAATTCGTGATATATTCTATCTTCCTTTTTCTATATAATAATGTGTACGTGTACCATTCTATGTGCGTCTTGCTCTAATTTTTGTGTGGATGTTCTAATGGCATTTTGTGATCGCACCTTTTGAGGCTTGTCCGCATGCATCTTTCCCATTCATTTATATACAAGTTATATACAGTTTATATACATTTATACAGTTGGGTTTGTATACACGCAGTCGAGCTCCTTTTAAGGATCCTTTGTTGTGTATCTATCTCAGTAGTTCTTAACTGTGCATGTGTGTGTGTGCGTTCGCTCGCGTTCGCTCGCGCACGCGCGTGTGTGCATATATATGCGATAAAGTTCACAATACCTTTTTCTGTTATCTTTGTGTTCGGGGATCGATTCTTCCCGTCACTTGTCGATGAGCTGTTAAGAGCATCTCAGACGAAAACATAACATCGATTTTCTGGCAATTATCTTTTGATTTCGTCTACAAGTGAACCGGGGGACTCCTTGTATTGTTAACTTAAGCCTTCTTTGCGTTTCCATCGACACATCTTTCCTCTGACTCTTCTGGGCTACCAACTTCAACTCCAATCGACTGTCTACTCTCAACTCTGAATCTAATTTAAAAAAATCCCCATGTGCGTTTCTATTTATATAGGTGTGCGTGTAGGGGTGGTAATTCCCGTTAACCGCTCGCACTCAAAAACGCACTCACTGATCTGTCTCGCAACACAGGTATATGCTCACTCAACGGAAGTCATCAAATTTCATGTGCCATCCCTTCGCCTTTCTGCAACTACCCGACACGAGTAAGCTGGGTTTAACCCAGCACAGCGTTAACCGTGCTATTCATGTAATTAACTCAATAATAGGAGGATAAATTAGTTTTGCATCTTGTTTAAAAGTTCTTGTCGTCCGCCACGTGATTAAAAAGACTGCCGTGTCGTCGCGTGCTTTTTCTCATCTCGCGCCGACACATGCTTATCATCTCGCGTCGACACGCGCTTTTTTTTTCCTATCGGCTTTTCTTTCCCTTCTCTTCTTTCGATCCTGCTTGCGCCACGATTTTTAATTTGCATACGTATCAGTGGCTTTAGATATGATAACTTACTTTTATGATAGTAATTCAATATTTATAATTAAAATGTGGTACCTCTTTCTGTATCTTCTAGTTTCCCCAGTTGTTGTTTTTTTACATAGGAGTCACCACTTATCAAGGCCCGGAGACCATTCGAGGATAAGGTTAATGAGTGTACAATAGTCGATGGGACAATATCGTAGTAATCTTTAGAAATGGAAATTTGGTAAATTGGATTACTTAAGAAGACGGCTCATCAAGAATTTGTTCACATTGGACTTGAAGACGATCATATTGTAGTCAGTTGGAAAGAAGGGAAAACGGAAGAGAGTTCCACAGGCGTTCAGTTCTAAGAAAAAAAGCTTGATGGAATTTACGTTTAGTTTTAGGCACAGATAAAGCGTGCAGGACATTATTGATAGTGGTTTCAGCTAGACGAGTGTTTTTCGCGAAAGTTTGGAGAAGAGGGGGGCATAGATTGGAACTCAGGCGAACATCTTACATTGAAAATAACGATAACGCAGAGACAGGCTCGCAAAATCTCTTCTGTGGGGAAAGAGGTTGCAGGGAAGAGAAAAAGCATCTTCCACTAGGTAGCGAAGTTTATTTTGAACTCTGTCAAGACAAGATAAGATGCTTCTATTCTAGCAGTTTCTGCCCAGATGTGGTAACAGTACTCCATCTTTGGATTTACCTGGCTCTTACATATATATAGAGAGAATTGCATCAGCAGTGAGATATTTACGAGAGCGTTAGAAGGATCCTACCATTTTTCCAATGACCTTAGCAACGGATTTGATGTACGTGTTGCATTTCAGTCAAAAGACCAGTTCCAAAAGCTTGTTAAAACATGGAGCCTCCCCAAGACGAGAGCTATTCATTTAAATTGATGCCAGACGAGAATCAGAGCCACCTCTTTCCTCATTGTACCACGTGCTCAATATCAGAGGAGAGAGAATCAGAGAAAACTTGGACATTTAGGACCTTTGATGTGTTGCCATAGATAATAATGTCGTCAACATAAATGTCTACGAATAATCTTAGGATGTGATTTGGGACTTGTGGAGTCCGCCTATACACCCGTGACATACTTCTGTCAATTCTATATAGATATGAGTCGGATTAGCATTACACTAGGGCTAGGCTTGAGATCAATGAAGCCTTCATTTTTTGCCGCACAAAACGCAGAATAAACCACCGTTGAACGCATTGCGGAACAGTCTGCAGTTATCTGTGTGGGTTTATATGGAGGCAGAAATATAAGAGAAAACAAAATTGTACAGTAAGATCAAATACAACTTTTCTCAAGCAAAGTTTTATGTATTTTAAAGATGAGTAAGGCATCATTACATACGTGAAAATGCGAGTTTTGCAAAACTAATCTCCGCCAGTTATGCGTGCGCAGTGTGCGTACAAGCACATGATCTACTGCTGCAAATCATGTCTTGATATATGTATGGGTTCGATTAGGGCTAGAGTTAAGTTTGGATAAGTTTAAGTTAGGATATAGGTCTCCATCTCAACATTTAACCCGTCATTTCTCGCCGTATAAAAGGCAGAATAAACTCTACCGTGGAACGAATTGCTGGAATAGTAGACGGTTATCTGTGTAGGTTTTATGTGGATACAGAAATATAAGGAAAGCAAACAAATGTCCGAAATACATAAATGGATTTAACCCCCTTGAGTGAGTTTTGTCTATGTTTTTAGGGTTGACTGGGTATGTTTTAAACCCTATTTTTTTCTTTTGTCAGAACGTTCGTATATTAGTAACTTGAAATTTGAATAACACATCTTCCGTGTAAGAAATACACGTTTCTTATAAATATAAAATATTCCGATCATCTAAAATAAGAATACATAACGATACGTTCTACTTTTAGTAAAAAACCAAAAACACACTAGCTGTATATACTCGGCATTACCGCGCGGACAGATTAGTCACATACTACTTAAAATACGCCGAATGTCCTAACTTGTTACAAAAAGTGACCACAGGATGGATTTAGGGAAGCATAAAACATCCATCTTGGTCTATAAATATCAAACATGAAGTAACTTTCGTAGCTTAAAGGGAAATAACTCTCATAGCTTAAATAAATGAGATTACTTCCGGTTTTAAACATAACTTTATGTTTAAACCAAAAGTAAGCTTATTTATTGTCGGCGATAAATAAATGCTATTAAACTGAATTAACTGTAAATTAAATTAAAAATGAATTAAATAAATCAAATTTAAATAATATTTCTAAATAGAATAAAACCGATTCTATTAAAACAAACAATTAATAACAATAATTATGAAAATAGATTTTCTATAATGTAATATAGAAATGAGGTTGCTCATTTAATGTAGATTTCTTTTGAATAAATAATATTTATAGAAATCCTGCTGAAATAGATGCATATACATGTCCGTTTCTAGCATGAATATTTATTTGTAAACCAGTATACGTTTTGTGCATATTCATTAAATTCTGAACAAACAAGAAAACAAACAGAAAGAATAATAAATTGTATCGTACGATGATTTAATTAAGCAAACAATCTGGACTTATTTTTATATGTTTATATATGTATTTTATTATTGCTGGTGTAATGGTATGTATAATTTATATATTAGTATCAAAAGTACCCGTCGTTGACTGGGTTCAAAAACAGCCTACAGAAAATGGACTCTGATTAATGAAAGTATGATAGGTTATGAAAAGGAAGGGTTGTAAAGAGATAGCTTCGAATTTGGGGGTATCAAAACCAAAGCAAAATATGATGAAAGTAAAAATAAAATAGACAAACCCCATAATTTATTATATCATACCTGTTCACACTGAAACACTTATCACAATATTCTGTGGATCTATATTTAAAAACCTTGTTAAACTTTGTGACATATTTCCATTCTATGAAGGTCAGGCGCGAACGAACACCACATAATTTTATAATACCATATTTCTTCAAACTGAAACATAACTATCAGAGTATACTTACGCAGATAGATATGAAAAGTCTTTATTAAAGTTTGTGCCGATTTCCATTCTATAGAGACCAGGCGCGAACGCAGACCCCACAATTTTATTATACCATCCCTATTTAAGTTAAAACCTACTTATAAAAGTACATCTATATCAAAAATACTTGTAAACGTTTTTTTTTAATTTTTTAATTTTTTATTTCCATACTTTGTGGACCAGGCGCGAACACAGACCCCACAATTTTAATGAACCACTGTTCTGCCAGATCAAACATACCCATTCCTGTGTCTCGATACATCTTCTATCATTATATGTAATCAGCTTTTTAAAATAGTCAACCATATAGGAGCCTATTCGTGACCACACACACACACACACACACACACACACACACACACACACACACACACACATTCAGCTTTATATTATAGATTTATTGGTCCCCGCCACTTAAGGAGGGTGGACCTGTAAATTCATCGTTGTCCATTCGTCCGTCTGTCTGTCCGCACTTTTCTCAATAACTACGCCTTAAAATTTTGCACAAACATTAACGTGATATGAGTAAAAAGTAACAGAATGGATTTTCCGAGAAAACTCTGGTTGCCCCTTCCCAGGGGGGAGGGGGCTGCATTTCGGGTTAAAATGGTTAAAACTGACGCTTTTGTGCTTATTAAAAACAAATTTTGAAAAGTTGTTACTAACTGATTTTTATATAATTTTGTTTGTCTATACTTCGCGATAACTCTTGGGTTTGTCCCAGGGGCTCATTTAGGGCTGATAAAAACACTCCATTTTGGGGACTATTTTACCATATTTGTCTAAAATTTTCTGTGTATGTCTATTTAGCAGTTTTGCATGGTACTGAACTCAAATTTAAATATGTTAAGGCCTTGGGGACTTTTGGGTCTAAATGGGGGGGGGAGCAAATGATAGACTTAGTCATTTCTTGTTTTTTTTTTTTTGCATGGTGCAGAACTCAAATTTACATATGCTAAGGCCTAAAACTACACCGTTTGTTCATGTTCACCAGGATTTGACGTCCTCTGGGGACTTTTGGGACTAAATGCCCCCATCCCCATGCAAATTCTGAATCCAGTCATTTTATTTTATGCCTCGTTCACTGTGCACTCACGGGGGACCATGCATGCTTCACTTGTTTGCATTTATTATTGCTAGTGTAATAGTTTAGTAATAGTTTTATCACGTTGACACACCGGTTTCCCTTTTATTACCAAAGTTAAGCAATGTTGAGCCTGGTAAATACTAAAATGGGAATTCCATGTGTTTTACGTGCTCGCCGCTTATCTCGGCATTGTTTTCAGTCTTGTCACTGGACTCAAGCAGTATCCATTCAGGATCGGTGTGGTTGGGGATTGCGCACCCTTTGCCTCACAATTTCACGCACAGCTACCTTTACGGGGGGTATCCATTGTCTTTCGAGACTGAACGGAGGCATCGCAATGGTTTAGAATTATGTTGTTTAGTCGGCTTGGAAAGAGAACGCTTAAAATATCGGAACATTAATTTCTGGTGTTTATTTTTACGTTCTTTATTTTTGAATAATGTATCCCCCCCAAAAAAAAAAAAACAGTTCAAGAACTTTTGGTATCAAATCGGACATCGGAACGAAAGCGTTGATTTAAAATCTGCGGTTAATTTGTCTTTTAGATCATGTGACGCGGCGACATACAAACACACATATCCAGACAACTGTGTTTTATATAGAGATAGTTTCTATTTACTTGCCTTCCCACAAGGGCAGAGTTAGACACAAGGTCGGTTTTTAATGTGGGGAAAATCCAAGATCACAAAAAGGGGCACTCTGGAAAGGAACAAAAATAAAAATTGTCTCAATCTAGGATTTCTCCTCCACCGATCGAGATCAGAAAAGGTGAAGTGTAGTATCAAAACAGATACTACACTTTGATCCTAGCCAAAAAGGCCAAGGAATTTTTTATTAAATAACGACAAAAAGGTTGATGTGCCGTTTAACAAACAAACAAGTACACATAACAAATCATTTATTCACACTTTTTTTCAGCTCGTTTGACTCCTTACTATCGTTACCGCCATCAATTCGCGGTTAAGTACCTCGTTATAATACATCTTCCTATTTCAGTACCTCATTTCCATGAACTACAGGATTGTGGGACGCTCTTGTTGCTGACTGTTTTCCTCCTACTTCTAATCCTGATATTTTCAAAACGAAGATCGATATACATCCGTCTATTTGCGTTAATCATATTTCGTTCTATTAAACGCCTTATATCAAGTGGCTGCACGCCTTGTCTGGAGCGACTTTTATAGAAAGATTCAACTTTTGTGCACTCTCCTCCATTGGTAGCTTAAAATAAAAAATAAAAAAATTAAAAAAAAAAACTCTGCGTTTGAGTAACGGAAGTTCTACCGGCAATTTGTTTCTCTATTTATATAATTAACAGAACAAACCAAAGTCTGGTTTCTCAATTGGGACTTCGCACAATAGACGTGAAATTAAATGGCGGAAAGAAAGCGCCCCCTATCGACAGAAATTGTTTGGTAAGCAAATATTTATAGGTTACCGGTGATCGACTGACCCTTAATTTGACCAGAAAGTTTTATTTTAATTCTGAATTCGAAAATGGAAAAGCGAAAGATAGGGTTAAGAAAACAAGGGGTCAATAAGGTTAGCCATTATGATGACCTTATTCGTCACTTTGACCTTCTTTGTCACTTTTGAAGGGCCTTCCTGATTCGCTTTGTTTTGTGAGTTAACGTTTTCGTATTGCTTACTTAATCGAATTAAGAAAAACAGAAGACGTTTTTATTTAAGAAAGGAAACAATACAAACATCAGATTAAAAAGGAGAGTTATTCTCTAAACCCTCATTAGGCACACACACACACACGCGTGCACACAAACACACATGCACATATGTAGAATGCTATCTATCTATCTATCTATCTCTCTCTATCTCTCTATCTCTCTCTCTCTCTCTCTCTATATATATATATATATATATATATATATATATATATGGAAATTCTGATTGAAATTATGTAGAATTACAACAATTTATTGTTTTAACAAGGAGTACAGATAATTATTAACATTTTTCCTTTATTCATGGATTTTTAATACGAATAATTATTTTGACTTTTTATTTACAGTATTATACAATCGGTATTGTGACAACATTTCAGTTTTTCATATATATATATATATATATATATATATATATATATATATATATATATATATATATATATATTTACCAGTGGTGAAAAACCGGACTAGAGTGCTCAATGTGTAGCCAGAGCAGTATATATATATATATATATATATATATATATATATATATATTATGAAAATCTATATATATATTGTATCAGAACAGATCTCGGATATATATATATATATATATATATATATATATATATATATATATAGAACAGATCTATATATATATATATATATATATATATATATATATATATATATAGAACAGATCTCGGATATATATATATATATATATATATATATATATATATATATATATATATATATATATCCGAGATCTGTTCTGATACAATTACCAAATCTGTCTAAATTACCAATTTCGATACAACTACTGATTCTGAATCAGAGTCTTTAAAAATGTGTGAATATTTAATTACGGATTTGTTGCTTTTATAAATTTTGAAATTACAGTACAATTCTCGTATAATGTCCGTATAAATTTTTTGCAAACACAAAAAACTTCACTTGGGGTGGGGGTGGGGGGTAACTAAACGAGTAAACTTTTCTAAATGTTTTCTCTCAAATGTGTTCTTTTTAATTGATTGATACTTGTGAAAGAACTGAAGATCTATTTTAATCTTGAAACCATACCGATTTGTATTAGTTTATTGTTAGTGTACAAAATGTTATTTGAATTTTTTCCATAAACAGTTTGAAAAAAGCCGACGATTTGTATACAAAATAAGAAGATAGTGTACTTAGCAAATATGTTATGTTAAGAACAAATTTCTAAATGATAATAATGTTACTATTTAGAAAAGCATTTTATTATGGGTAGGACAGGGTATTTGTTAACTATTATGTGCTGTTCCCCCATCTAAGGATGTTCATATTTTAATTTTAATTATAAACAATTTGTTCAGCTATTAAGTTGATTTGTTTTACTTTAAATAATAATAATAATAATAATAATAATAATAATAAAAATAATAATAATAATAATAATAATAATAATAATAATTAAATCTGTAGGAATGAAAGTTAATATTGGAAGAGAGTACCTGAGAATAACAAGGAAGTTGTTAGAAACAAAGCTATACAATAGAGATTTAATTAAGAGAATAAACACCTCGGCGGTATCGCTAATAAGATACTCAGAATAACTTAGACACCTTAATCAGAGGACGAGGAAATTAAAGACAATGCACCATGTATTACCCCCAAAAGGCAATACTGACCGACTCTATATTAAAAGTAGCGAAGGAGGAAGGGAACTTCTTAACATAGCAGAAGGTGTAAAAGTTACAGAAAGACCTGGAAAAGTACATAAATCAGAGCACAGAAAGATTGATCACCGCAGTGAGAGACACCAAGAATAACAATACAGGAAGCGATGAAACCAAAAGCAAAACGACAAGAAAATAAAAGTGAGAAGAGAAACAGCTACATGGAGGATTTATCAAATAACAAAAGAAGATAATCATGAAAGCACGTAGATGTGACTACGAAAAGAACATATGAACAGAGAAAATGAATCCCTACTGACAGCTGCACAGAACAACGCGATTAGAACCAACCACATTAAATCTAAAATAGATAAAACACAAGAAAACAGTATATGTAGAATCTGCGGGCAGGGAGACGAAACAATAAACCACATAAGTTAATGCAGCAAACTAGTCCAAAAGGAATATAAGGACAGGCACGACTACGTGGGGAAAGCAATGCACTGGGAACTCTGCCAACGACTACACCTGGTATATGCTGATAAATGGTTCAAACACAAATGGTAATTGTATCGGAATTAGTAATTTAGACAGATTTGTTAATTTTATCAGAATAGATCTGGGATATATATATATGAAAAACTGAAATGCCGTCGCAATACCGATTGTATAATACTATAAACATAAAGTCCAAATAATTATTCGTATTAAAAATCCATGAATTAAGGAAAAATGTTAATAATTATCTGTACTTCTTGTTAAGATGTTGGATGAGTGCGAAGAGGACCGAGACCTTGAGGAGGCTTATTGCCACTCCAATTCCAGTGAGGACCAATGGCTGCTACCAACGAGAAATCAATGGTAAACGGTTGTTACGATGACGCAAATTAATTTGCAAATGGTTTCGAAAGAGGTGAGGAGTACTGGAAATTTGGAGAGACTTGTTGTTACTTAGACTTCAGGAAACACCATACGTTGTTCTGAGAGTTTTCTTTGCTAATGGCTCGTGTGAAAACTCCTAATGAGTGAATAATAATAATAATAATAATAATAATAATAATAATAATAATAATAATAATAATAATATTAGCAAATGCATAAATTAACACCCTCAGCTTATTAACCACTCCTGTAATTATATTTTTAGTATTTCCGAACACATTGAAAAACTTGAATTTGGAATGGGAGATAAGTTTATAAATTTAATGGAAGGTGATCATTATTTTTGGATCAATAAGGATGTTCGCTAAATTTTTAACTAAGAAATAAACGAGCACAATTTATCTCCCATTGAAAAATCTTTTTTTTTAATTGTCCGAATGTCTCCGACAAAAGGAGCTAATTTTTTAGTGCTTTTTTAAAATTTTATTTTTAAACATTGCCGGTCCTTTAAATGCTGTACTAGCTGTGGATACTCGACGTTTACAGGTAAAAAGAAAAAAAAACATTGCCGAGCTGGGGTGTAGTCACATACTATTTAAGATACGCCGAATATCCTAACTTGTTACGCGAATATTTTGGATTTTAGAAGCATAAAACATACTCTTATCTATGAAACATATTCTTATCCATGAAATTCAAACAGGAAAATAAAATGTCATAACTTAAAGGGAAATAACCCATAGGTTAAATGAAAACTCACTTCCGTTTTTAAACGCAGCTTATGTTAGTTGTACTAATAATTAAAAATTAAATTAAATGTAAATTAAGAAAAAAATAAATTAAATGAATCAACTTTCTATAATATTTCTAAATTGAATACTTCAAACAATTCTATAACTAATTTCCACTAAAAATTTAGAGATAATTATTGAAAACGATTTTCTTTGATATAATATGTAAATGAGATAACCCCTTGAATGTTGATCATTTTTAATAAATAGTATACATATATATATATATATATATATATATATATATGTATATATATATATATATATATATATATATATATATATATATATATATATATATATATATATATATATGGGAAGAACTTACTCTGCAAAGACCGAAGTGGCGAAAGCTTATACGTGAAAATTGTGATGCTCTAGAGAAAAGAAAGCAGGCTAACAGCAATCTGAAGCGAGAGCTTCGCAAAGGTTTAGGTCTTAACCATGACACAAAGAGCTGGAAATGCGACACTTGTGAACGAGTGCTTTTGTCAAAAGCTGGCTACGTCAATTACCTTAAGTCGCACAAAACTCCTGTTCAGGTCAACTTTGCACTTGTTAGTTCGAACCAAACGATTTGTAAGTCTACAAAGCAAAGTTTGCAAGTCTACTGCTGGTCTGAGAAGACATGTGATTGGTCATAGGAATACCCTTCAACCTCCAGAGGAAGTCAACTCGATGGAAATTGCTCAGTTTGTATGTCAACTCTGTTTCAAGATGTGCAAATCTTCGACGGGAGTGCAGAGTCATCTGAGATGGCATGGACGACAAGATTGGGAGAACTCAATGTGACGGCGATCATCTGGAAAGATGAAGCAATCATCACACACACACACATACATACATATATATATATATATATACATATATATATATAATGCAGGAATACAAGTATATAAGAGTCCGTTTTCAGTATTAATATATGTTTGTAAAACAGTGTACCTTTTGTATATATTAATCAAATTGAGAACGAACAAACAGATAGGAGTACGACTTTATTTTAACCAACTTTGTATACATGATTCAAGCAAGCAAGCAAGGACGCCCGAACGGTCCGTAGAGTTTTATAATTACTAAGATTCTTATAAAGTTGCCGATGCTTGTTCCCCCCCTTTTTTTTCTTCGCCATTTTGAAATTAAAAGTTGTGTTGTGGCAGAAAATAAGGTTTAAATGACGTAAATGTTCGTCTCTTCGCCATAACACCAAAATGAAGAAAAAGAAAAAGAAATTCACGAACCGGACTTTCGACCCTGGTGAGGCTATGCATTAGCGAAATATAGGACTTACAAAAAAAAAAGCAATGAACAAAAATGATTCTATCATTATATTCGACACTTCAAAGTTTTCAAAAATTTCTCATTTAAATTTTACTTTTAAAAAGTGTCTTCAAAATGTGTGACCATCTTTTACTTTATATATATATATATATATATATATATATATATATATATATATATATATATATATCATGCAGGAATACACGTATATAAAAGTCCGTTTTCAGTATTAATATATATTTGTAAAACAGTGTACCTTTTGTATATATCAATCAAATTGAGAACGAACAAACAGATAGGAGTACGACTTTATTTTAACAAACTTTGTATACATGATTCAAGCAAGCAAGCAAGGCGCCCGAACAGTCCGTAGATTCTTATAAAGTTACCGATGCTTGTCCCGACCCCATTTTTTTTTTCTTCGCCATTTCGCAAATTAAAAGTTTGTGTTGTGAAAGAAAATAAGATGTTATTATAGTTCTGCACTCTATGGTAATTCACCCAAAAAGAAAATTGGGGTTTGACATTTTTTAGCAATTACATGTAAACAGCCTGAGAGAATCCAGCAATTAAGATAAAATAAAACTACAAAAAATCAGTTTCGCATATAAATTTAACATAAAATGATCGCCGCGTTCGTACAAAAAAAAGTTTTAAGGACATGTAACCAACTTTCCTTTAAATCGTAACCATGTTTAATATTCCTGATCAAACTATAGCATAAAATATGGCAATACCTCTCTTTCAAAATACAAACCCTAACTGCACAACTATCACCCCATTCTAAATTTTAAAATAGTTGTGTTTTTTTTCTTCTTTTGAATATTTTCATAAATCCATCTATATGTCCTTGCCCAGACAAACATGACTCTCTCCCTTCAGAATTCCCTGTCTTCCGTCAGTTCCCTAAGGGCTTCAGGATCACAGTTGTCGTCATGTGCAAATAAACTCATTGTAAGATCTTCATCTTGAGCTAAAACAGAAAAAAATAGTCTAATATTAATTATTTCAGAGGACACAGACAAGACAACGATCAACGTCACGGCTCCAGAAAAACAATAGCAATTTGCCCCAGTATTAAAAATATTTTAATATTAAACTGTGAACTCCCTGGGAGGCGTCGTGTAGATATTTAGGAAATATAAGTGAGTTAAAAATTGGAAAAAGCTAATGAACTCTAAAATCTTTAATTTGTTTACGATACTTTCCCCAATAAAACTTTCATCAGATTTCTTAGAGATAATGTACATCTGGAAATGAAATTCTACACCCGAGTTCTTTGGCTTATGTTGTAAAATTTCATTTTTTAGTGTCAAGAAAAAAAATAAAAAATCGTTTTTGGAATCGAAAATAAGGCAAAACTTTTCCCGATTCCGGTAGTAGTCCGATACCCCAAAAGTTTCGATTCTTCCGACTCCGATAATCGTCCCAGCTCTGATGTATAGTTTTTGTTATATTTTTTAAAACGATAATACATTTATTAGCGTCTGTAACCTTGGAGATCTAATAAAATACTTTTCTTAGAAGAGCGTCTATATTTTTCAAACGTAAACAAATAAACAAATATTATTTAGTAATCTACAAGCACATACTTCACGGTTCTACCGAACGTCAGTTTAGCTTGCTTGTATATTATATATATATATATATATATATATATATATATATATATATATATATATATATATATATGCACACACACTCACATATATATATATATACATACACACACACACACTCACATATATATATATATATATACATACACAAACACACACACACACACACACACACACACATATATATATATATATATTCACAGTCGGATTTCGACGCGGTTTACTTGATCTGTGTTGGTTAATAGAAATTCTTGTGTGCAGGGCGTTTGCTCAGTTGGTAGAGTGCTTGCCTCGCATGCAAGAGGCTCGGGTTTCGAATCCTGAGTTCGGATGTGTCTAGCTGATGAGCCCAAATGAGGGCGAAACTCGAGTCTTGGACTTCCGGTTCGTTGACTGTCATGTGAGCTGAGGCGTTGTTTGGCTGTGGAATTTATTATACAATCTCTCACATTCTGAAAATCAAATATATATATACAAGAAACAGTAAGTAAAGATTTAGTTTAGAATCCAATAGCATCTTTAAACTTATAGTAAATATAAATATTGATATTTATATTGTAATTCCCATCAAATATAAAAAAAGCTCAATACACACAAGATAGAAAAAAAGAGCTTTTCATAGAAGAAAATAATTTAAGACTATAACATTTTTTGCATGAATTTATTGTTCGATGAGATATTAAAAAAAGTATACTGAAATTTCCCTTATTCGTGGAGTTTTAAAAAAATGCATTCTTCTCATCAACGGTTTTTACGGTTTTAAATAATATTTACTTGTGGATTGCTTGCAAACGGATTTTTCTAGAAACACGTATTTAAATTACTTGGATTATTACAGACTTTATGATTATTACAAGCTTTTTGGATTATTAGAAAGTTTTGAATTATTACAAACTTTTTATTATTAAAAACTTTTTGAATTATTACAAAGTCTTTGGATTATTAATTTTTTTTTAGATTATTACAAACTTTTTTAATTATTTCAATTTTTTTTGATTATTACAAACTTTTTTTGATTATTACAAAATGTTTTGATTATTACAAATTTTTGGAATTATTACAAACTATTTAGAATTATTACAAATTTTTTCGATTATTAAAATTTTTTGATTATTAAAACCTTTTGGATTATTAAAACTTTTTGGATTATTAAAACAACTTTTTGGATTTTAATTTGATTCAGCGAGTCAACAGAAAAATTCCGTACTTTTCCTATGGGAACATTATCTCCTACATCTTGATAATACTGGGTCTTTCCATATTTATTCGTCTGTTATTTTAATCCTTGACTTTTAATATATGATCCGATTTCTTACATTTTCCCTATTTTATAAACCGTTTGCACAAAAAAGCTTTCTTGTATTTATAACTAGCTTTCATGTAATGCTGTTTCAATTAATGCCTATACCAGCTAATTCATAGCTTAGCTATAATATTCATTTGCTAATATCTTTCCTATGATGAGAAGAACGCATTTCTTTGAAACTCCGTGGATTAAGAAAATTTCAATACACCTTTTTTGAGTATCCCGTTGAACAATAAATCATTGTGAAATATACTTTTACAATCTATATTTTTTCTTCTACATATATACATATACATATATATATACATATGTATATACATGCATACATATATATATATCCAAATATATGTATGTATATACATATCTATATCTATATATAGGTATGCATAGACATCTACATATGTATATACATATATATATATATGTATACATATATATGTATCCATATATATATATGTATATACATGTATACATATACATATCTATATATATATGCATATAGATGTGCACATATAGATATATATGTATATACATATACATATATATATATGTATATACATGTATGTATACATATACATGTATATGCATGTGTATATATATATATTTATTCATATATATATATTTGCATACATGATTACATATACATACATAATAAAAATGTCGCAATTTTAAATGTCAACGCGGTACTTACAGAACTAAGGGTTAATCTGCAGAAACACCAATAAAACTATGAAAGTTATATGATGGAATAACAATAAAATACAAAGAAGCAGGAAAACGAGAATGTTTCTGTGAACCTATCGTGATAACTTAATCATTTTTTATCAACCAAAAAGCTTTCAAAACTACGTAACAACAAAAAATACGTGATTCACATTTATTTTTATTTTTTTGTTTTGTTTGGGGGGGGGGAAATATAATAATAATAATAATAATAATAATAATACCAGCAGCAAATGCATAAATTAACACCCTCAGCTAATTAACCACTCCTGCAATTATATTTTTAGTATTTCCGAAAATATTGCAAAACTTGAGGAAAGAAGAAAAAATACGTTAGAATTTGGAATGGGGGATAAGTTTATAAATTTAATGGAAGGTGATCATCATTTTTTGGATCCATTAGGATGTTCACTAAATTTTTTCCACTAAGAAATAAACGGGCTCAATTTATCTCCACTAGAAAACTTCTTTTCTTTTTTTTTTTTTTTTGAATTGCCCGAATGTCTCCGACAAAAGGAGCTAATTTTTTAGTGTCTTTATTTTTTCAATTTTAATTTTAAACATTGCCGGTCCTTTAAATGCTGTACTAGCTGTGCATACTCGACGTTGACAGGTAAAAAAAAAACATTGCCGAGCTGGGGGTGTAGTCACATACTATTTAAGATACGCCAAATATCCTAACTTGTTATAGTCAGGTTCTAATGTAATTTTGTGGGAACTTTTTGGAGATTTGCAAATCTATACATTTTTGGAAAGGTTTTGGTCTCAGGAATCAGAAAACCAATGTTTGCATTTGCCCAGATACGTATATGGCGGCCATATTGGATTTACAAAATGGCCGCCATAAGATGTACGTTTTTGAATATCGCGGCTTCTAAATAAGCTGAAAAACTGATTTTAACTGCTAAACCTACATTTTCAGGACCAGGGAAACCAATGGCGGTGGTTATAAAATTTTCCCAGATGTGTATATGGCAGCCATATTGGAATTTACAAAATGGCCGCTGTAAAATGTATGTTTTTTTAATATCTTCGCCTCTAAATAAGTCGGCACACTGATTTTAACTGCTAAACCTACATTTTCAGGGTCATAGAATCCAATGGTGGTAGTTATAAAGCAACAACATCTTTAACATTAACCTTTAGATGCATAACTGGGTTCAAACTGATGTGGTGTTGTTTTATTGCAATATTTTTGTAATAAAAAATATGTATCATTTATAAATTCATATTTCAGCTGTTCCTAAAAAATCTTGCTTTTATATCACTAATTCAAATTGTTAATTTACCTCTGATACTTTGAGAACTTGTAGTTTTTGTATTGCTATTCTAACATTACTGTAATTCTCTTTGTTTGTAGGTGAGGCATGAGTGATGAGTCGCAAAGTAGAGAGGAAGCATGTCAAACCAAGGAGTCCATTAACTGGAAGCAGTGCATTCTCTGCCAGTCTGATGATAAAAAGAAAGTCTTGGTGCAACATCCTCGATTAGAGTCCTATGGGCTCGTACTGCAAGTAATTCTAGAGAGGGCTAGTTTGAATGATGGGGACTATATCCAAATCCAAAGGCGATTGCAGAACTGCACACCAGAAACATTGTGTGAAGAGAGGGCGGTCTGGCATCGCTCATGTCATTCGAGTGCAACTAACAAAGTTGAAATACAACGTGCAAGAGATCGCATCGCACACGCTTTAGCTACAGGACACTACACTGCCAAAAAGCCTGGGCAGAAAAGAGGAATTACAGAAGAGGCTGTTCCAGACACCTCTACATCTGGTTCTGCATTGCCATTCACACGATCACATACAAGTCCACTGGATAAGAAAGAGTGCTTCTTCTGCCAACAGGACAATGGCCAACAACTGTACCAGATCAGGACTGAGAATGCAGGTAAAACTCTCAAAGATGCTGTGGAAAGGTCCCATAATCCTGCACTGAAAACTAGGCTGAACACCTGCATATCACCAGGTGATGCACATGCAATTGATGCCCTATACCACAAAGCTTGCTGGACCCAAAATGTGTTCCATGCTCTTCGAGATACTAACACTAGAAAAACTGCTGAAGAACCCTTTCTACAAAAGGCGAGTCGGCTTGAGCTGATAAATCTTATTGATGTAGAAACAAAAAACAAAGCATACCTTGGGATGGATGATATTGAAACGACTTATGTTAATATGCTTGGTTCGGAAGTTTTTGAAGGTCATGTACCTGTATTCAGTAGAAAATGGCTGAAAGAAAGGATCCTTACTTATTTGCCACACCTGAAGTCTGTTCGACCAAACATAAGGAAGCCAACTGTCCTCTACTCCCCAGATGCATGTGAAGAGGACATGGTTAATACCTCAATGACAACTGGTAAGGAGGAGAACAGCATGAAGACAATCTACAAAGCAGCACAGGTGATAAGGAAAAGCATTGTAACCTTCAAAGAGCCCAAGGAAAGAAATGTCATGCAGGTATCTAGTGACAATAATGATGTTCCAGCTGAATTATACACCTTAATCCATTGGATAATGGTTGGGCCTGCTGAAAAGCTGGAAACTGTAAAGAGAACTAAAGATGTTGACCGAGCAACACTGACGGTGAGCCAGAATATCATGTATGGGTTCAAATCCAGTAAACAGGTAAGGTACAAGCCAAGCAATGAATCAGCATTTAAGTCACCCCGTTCACGAGGGAATTCTCAGGTTCTGGGACTGGCACTAACTGTCCACCATGACACACGCAACAAGCTGTTGAATCTTCTCAATGCTCATGGCTACGCTATTTCACATCGCCGTGTCCTTCTCATGGAAACTGCTCTGGCAAATGCTGTTGTAGAAAACACCAGAGCATAACAAGGCCTCTATGTACCACCATTCCTGAAGAAGGGGACCTTTGTGTTTTTCGCCGTAGATAACACAGATTTTGCAGAGGATACTCCTGATGGGAAGGGAACCACCCACGGAACCATCACAGCAGTGTACCAGAAAGTTGACCCTTCTAAAGAACCTGTTGCAGAACCTTTGATTATAGGTGATGCAAAGAGTATATCAGTCATACCCTATCATGTAGACATGCTTCACTGTAATAAGCCCAAACCACAGGCTACCAAGAGGTCAGAACAGTTTGCCATTGGCCAGGGGATCTCAGAATCCTATCAGCTGACACAGCTTGGATGGGTTGTTGCATCTGCTTTATCCAGAATGAAACCTCGAGAAACCTCCAGCAAGATTCCAGGCTGGGCAGGATACAACTCACTGCTGTCTGAAAGCCTTCCCTTGACACAGGTTGGAGCCTTGCCACTACTCCCTGAGGTGGCACACGAGTGGTCAACTCTACTAACTGTGATCGTACAAGCAAATAAGCTGAGAAAGTTGGCAGTTGGGGAAGATCACCCCACAGTCATTACCTTTGACATGGCTCTTTATGAGAAGGTGGTGCAGCTCCTAGATGCCAGACCTGACTTGAAACAAATGGTTGTTCCCAGACTGGGTGAACTGCATGTCATAATGGCTGCCCTCAGAGCGCTTGGTGCCTCCATGGAGAACTCAGGCATAGATGATGCCTGGGTGGAAGCAGGTGTGTATGGTCCTGCCACGACAAGGCAAATCCTGAAATGCACGCACTACAAGCGAGCTCTCCATGCCCATATCTACTCATACATAGCACTCTATGAAATGGCTCTGGAGATGTTCTTCAAGGACAACCCACAATTGAAAGATATGTGCGTGACGGCAGCAGAAGGAGTAGAAGCTGCCTGCTCTGAGGATAAAGACACGAAGGCTGAATCCGTGAAGCAAGCAAACAGCACCCTTCAGGAAGCCTTGACCACTGCTGAGGTCATCACGGCATTTAAAAAATGGAAGGAACAGAAATCCCAGAATGCAATGTTCAAGGCCATGATGAGGTACCTAGATTGGGTGGAAGCAATTCTGTTCTTTGTAGCAGCAACTCGAAATGCTGATCTGGAACTCCATCTGCAAGCTGGAGAAGCACTTAGCAAACTGTTCTTTGCCATGGACCGCATCAAGTATAAGCGACTCTGGCCAAGATACATTGCAGATATGCATGACTTGAGAAGCAATCACCCTCATACATGGGAGGAATTACGAGCAGGCAATATATCAGTCACGGAAAGTGTCATTTCCTTCGTGTCTGTTGGGGCAGACCATGCATGTGAACACCTGAACAAACTGATGAAGACTAGCTCTGGCATAATAGGCATCTCCAACAATGCCAATGCCAGACAGAGATTTTTTCTGGCCACACCAGAACTTTCACGTCTGTCAAAAGAGTTCAAGAGTCAGTTTGGCATGGAAGCTGACAGAATCACAGAGCATCATGAGCTTGGACCAAGTGCAGTCAAGAGGGCACATGGTACAGTCGACAAGATCAAGGAAGCCTTGCTCAGCCATGGAAACCCCTTTACCACTAAAGTGGAAAAGCTGTACAATGTGATCACTAATGCCTACATCCCAGATGAGTATGTACCACATATCTTGAATATTGATGTCACTGGACAGAAGTTGTATAAGGATTACGTGTCAGAACGGATCAATGGAGATGTCAGCCTCTGGGCCCCTGTGAAGAAAGAGAACAACAAGATGTTCCTTTCTGGGAACAAGAAGATTACAGTGAAACAGAGACAATACTGTGGATCTGAAGGAGACCAAGGACCTGTTTGCAAAGCTGATGGTACTTGCCAGGTCAAGCCGAGACATCAACCAGAAAGAGGCCATAGGAAACCATGAATTCACTCTGACACCAAGAGCACTGTTTGCCCCTGATGGAACAATGCTGCCATGCTACAACAAGTTCAAGTTAATCCATCTACTTGAGAAGCTGACAAGAGAAGACATGCCCCATGAAGACCAGTCACCTCAAGCTGGAAATTCTACTCACCAAGATGCAACGTATACAGGATTTACAGAGCCCACATCTACTGATCAGCCAAGTCGGAAGATAGCACTGGTGGATGGCATGGTGCTTGTGCAGAAGCTGAGCAAGAAACCAGCGACTCTAGTGACACTCAAGGATCTGAGTAGCTGCTTCAATGACAGACTGATGCAACTAACACGAGATTATGATGAAATCATCCTCGTTTTTGACACATACCGAGCAGATTCTCTGAAAAGTGCAACCAGAGAAAAACGAAGACAAGGAAAAGCTTCTGTTCAGTATCAAGTCAGAGATGACACTAACATCAAACACATCCCAATGAGGAGGTTCCTCTCCCATGACAAGACGAAGGCTGATCTGACTGACTATCTTGCTGCCCAAACTCTAGAGTATAACAAGGGATCATCCAAGCTGATCATCATATCTGCTTTTGGATACACTAAGAGCAACAGAGACCTGGTCTTTGAAGTAAATAACCATGAGGAAGCAGACACGCTGCTTATCCACCAGGCTGTGCTGGCTTCACAGCGAAACCCACCTGATGCACATTTAGTATTTTTCTCTCCAGATACGGACGTTTTAGTGCTAGTCACAGCAAACTATGACCTATTGCTGAAAAACACGTCCATTTCTATGTCCTCTTGTGTTATACAAATTGAACCACTGTGGCGAGCTCTAGGTAAAGAAAGAGCAAAGGCTTTGCCAGCCTTCCATGCGTTCACTGGGACCGACAACACAGGGAGGTTCTCTCGTATATGCAAAACAACCTGGCTACAGATCTACCTCAAAGCAGACTCAGATGTTGTCAATGCTCTGCAAATGCTTATGGATGAAGCAGAAGTGACAGATGGAATGCTGTCAAAACTGGAATCCTTTGTATGTGCAGCTTACTCGCCAAAAGGGATCAACATAAAAACAATCCCTGAACTGCGATGGCATCTGTTCTGCAAGCATAGGGCAGAAAGTGACAGGCTCCCCCCAACACCTGGAGCTCTAAAGCAGCATATTTTAAGAGTCCATGTCCAAGCAAGGGTATGGGCACAAGCAACCATTGCTCTGCAGATTTCACAACTGGATCCCCTGGAAAATTCAAAGATTTGGATGGCACCCTAAAACCAACGACCACAGAGGTCCTCCCAGCCCCTAAGGCCATTCTTGAGATGATCACATGCAAATGTATATTTGACTGTTCTTCTGGCAGATGCTCCTGCAGGTCTAAAGACTTAGCTTGTACTGATATGTGTCAGTGCAGCAGCCAGTGCGAAAACGATGAAGATTCCCAAGCTGTGATGTATGAAAGTGATGTTGATGATGATGTTGATGATGATTATTATACATAGACTATGATCAAACATCTAATTATGTTTAAGATGGTTGCACAAACATTCAAAGTTTACAGTTAAAAGGCATTTCAATAAAAATAATTTTCTGACTAACTGCCAGGGTTGGTAAGTTTTTTACTCATATGTTGGATTATGTGTTTCAAAAGGGGGTGGGGTACAAAAGATAAAATGATAACGTGGACCATTGACTTCCTTGACACTGAAAATGTAGGTTTAGCAGTTAAAATGATTGTTCCAACTTATTTAGAGGCCGCGGTATTACAAAACATACATTTGACGGCAGCCATTTTGTAAAATTCCAATATGGCTGCCATATATACATATGGGAAAATTTTATAACTACCACCAGTGGCTTCCTGGACCCTGAAAATGTAGGTTTAGCAGTTAAAATCAGTGTTCCAGTGTATTTAGAAGCCAAGATATTACAAAACGTACATTTTACGGCGGCCATTTTGTAAATCCAATATGGCCGCCATATAGGCATCTGGGCAAATGCAAACATTGGTTTTCTGATTCCTTAGACAATAACCTTTCCAAAAATGTATAGATTTGCAAATCTCCAAAAAGTTCCCACGAACGTTAAAATTGTGCCATTAGGAACCTGACCATTACGCGAATATTTTGGATTTTTAGAAGCATAAAACATAGTCATCTTTATCTATGAAATTCAAACAGGAAAATAAAATGTCATAACTTAAAGGGAAATAACCCATAGGTTAAATGAAAACTCACTTCCGTTTTTATCTCCCATTGAAAACTTCTTTTTTTTTTTTTTTTAATTGTCCGAATGTCTCCGACAAAAGGAGCTAATTTTTTAGTGTTTTTTTTTTAATTTTATTTTTAAACATTGCCGGTCTTTTAAATGCTGTACTAGCTGTGGATACTCGACGTTGACAGGTAAAAAAAAACAAACATTGCCGAGCTGGGGGTGTAGTCACCTACTATTTAAGATACGCCTAATATCCTAACTTGTTACGCGAATATTTTGGATTTTTAGAAGCATAAAACATACTCATCTTATCTATGAAATTAAAACAGGAAAATAAAATGTCATAACTTAAAGGGATATAACCCATAGGTTAAATGAAAACTCACTTCCGTTTTTAAACGCAGCTTATGTTAGTTGTACTAATAATTAAAAATAAATTAAATTAAATATAAATTAAGAAAAAAATAAATTAAATGAATCAACTTTCTATAATATTTCTAAATTGAATACTTCAAACAATTCTATTACTACTTTCCATTAAAAATTTAGAGATAATTATTGAAAACGATTTTCTTTGATATAATATGTAAATGAGATAACCCCTTGAATGTTGATTATTTTTTAATAAATAGTATATATATATATTTATATATATAATATATATATATATTATATATATATTTATATATATATATAATATATATATATATATATATATATATATATATATATAGGAAGAACTTATTACTCTGCAAAGGCCGAAGTGGCGAAAGCTTTGTACGTGAAAATTGTGATACTCTAGAGAAAAGAAAGCAGGCCCACAGCAATCAGAAGCGAGAACTTCGCAAAGGTTTAATTGACGGTCTTAACCATGACACAAAGAGCTGGAAATGCGACACTTGTGAACGAGTGATTTTGTCAAAAGCTGGCTACGTCAACCACCTTAAGTCGCACAAAACTCCTTTTCAGGTCAACTTTGCACTTGTTAGTTCGAATCAAACGATTTGTTTAGCATGCAGCAAAGTTTGCAAGTCTACTGCTGGTCTGAGAAGACATGTGATTGGTCATAGGAATACACTTCAATCTCCAGAGGAAGTCAACTCGATGGAAATTGCTCAATTTGTATGTCAAATCTGTTTCAAGATGTGAAAATCTGCGACGGGAGTGCAGAGTCATCTGAGATGGCATGGATGACAAGATTGGGAGAACTCAATGTGACGGCGATCCTCTGGAAAGATGAAGCAATCATATATATATATATATATATATATATATATATATATATATATATAGAAATATATATATATATATATATATATATATATATATATATATATATATGTATATATATATATATATAAATTTAATTGAGAAATTTTTGAAAAATTGAAGTGTCGAATATAATGATAAAATCATTTTTGTTTAATGCTTTTTTTTTGTAAGTCCTATATTTCGCTAATACATAGCCTCCTCAGGGTCGAAAGTCCGGTCTGTGAATTTCTTTTTCTTTTTCTTCATTTTGGTGTTATGGCGAAAAGACGAGAATTTACGTGTTAGTCCGGTGGTTTCAAGTGTGTAGTGCTCCAGTTTCCAGCGGGATTTAAAGTAAAAGATGGTCACACTTTTTGAAGACACTTTTTAAAAGTAAAATTTAACTGAGAAATTTTTAAAAACTTTTAAGTGTCGAATATAGTGATAGAATCATTTTTGTTTATTGCTTCTTTTTTAAGTCCTATATTTCGCTAATACATAGCCTCATCAGGGTCGAAACTGGAGCACTATACACTTGAAACCACCGGACTATGACGTAAATGTTCGTCTCTTCGCCATAATACCAAAATGAAGAAAAAGAAAAAGAAATTCACGAACCGGACTTTCGACCCTGGTGAGCCTATGTATTAGCGAAATATAGGACTTACAAAAAAAAAAGCAATGAACAAAAATGATTCTATCACTATATTCGACACTTCAAAGTTTTCAAAAGTTTCTCAATTAAATTTTACTTTTAAAAAGTGTCTTCAAAATGTGTGAACATCTTTTACTTTATATATATATATCATGCAGGAATACACGTATATAAGAGTCCGTTTTCAGTATTAATATATGTTTGTAAAACATTGTACCTTTTGTATATATCAATCAAATTGAGAACGAACAAACAGATAGGAGTACGACTTTATTTTAACCAACTTTGTATACATGATTCAAGCAAGCAAGCAAGGCGCCCGAACGGTCCGTAGATTCTTATAAAGTTACCGATGCTTGTCCCGACCCCCTTTTTTTTTCTTCGCCATTTCGCAATTAAAAGTTTGTGTTGTGAAAGAAAATAAGGTGTTATTATAGTTCTGCACTCTATGGTAATTCACCCAAAAAGAAAATTTGGGTTTGACATTTTTTTAGCAATTACATGTAAACAGCCTGAGAGAATCCAGCAATTAAGATAAAATAAAACTACAAAAAATCAGTTTCGCATATAAATTTAACATAAAATGATCGCCGCGTTCGTATAAATAAAAAACTATTTTAAGGACATGTAACCAACTTTCCTTTAAATCGTAACCATGTTTAATATTCCTGATCAAACTATAGCATAAAATATGGCAATACCTCTCTTTCAAAATACAAACCTTAACTGCACAACTATCACCCCATTCTAAATTTTAAAATAGTTGTGTTTTTTTTTTCTTCTTTTGAATGTTTTCATAAATCCATCTATCTGTCCTTGCCCAGACCAATTTGATCCTCTCCCTTCAGATTTCCCTATCTTCCGTCAGTTGCCTCAGAGCTTCAAGATCACAGTTGTCGTTATGTGCAATTCGCTGGATGTACGTAGATCTAGGTTGTCCTCTGCTTGTTCTCCCGTGCCGTGGAGGCCACAGCAAAACATTTCTCACCAGCTCTTGCTTGCTTCTACGGCAGTGACCGGCGAATCCTTGACGTCACTTCCTAATGGTAGTAGATATGACAGGTAGGTTGCCATAAAGTTGCTGCTTCGTACGATTATCTTGCCAAGATATATTTAACACTGTTCGTAGCATACGGGTATACGTGCTGTCTAGCTTTTTTTTCAATCTTTTGGTGAGTGTTGAGGTTATAGCACTGTAAGCAAGGACAGACTCCACCATTGCTCTGAAGAACTGCATTTTTAGTTTGTCAGTTAGCCTTCCAGTCCATATTTTCCTCAAATCATCCAATGTAGCTCATACGTTTGAGATGCAAATTTCGATATCTCTCTCCGTGGAACTTATGTTGTTGCTCAAATACGTAAACTCAGTGACTTCTTTCAGTGTTGTTCCATCTAGAGATTTGATCCCCCTCCCCATTGAAAGTCATAAACTTTGTCTTATCCGCATTAACTTAAAGACCAATGTCATTTGCAGACTTTCTAGCTCACGTAACAGCGTTTGCACACCAGCAGTGTTATTCGCGACAGAGCAATATCGTCTGCGTAATCTGCGTCACTTATGTGTGCTGATGGATGGCGTCTGCCTCTGAATTCATTTAAGCTGAAACCCAGTGTGCTGTGTGTATCAACAGAGGTGCGAAGTGTACAGTCAAAACAGACAATGAAAAGAAAAAGGCCTAGAGTGTCTCCTTGAAGAGCCCCGGCGCGAATCTCAAAGAATTCAATGACACCATATGACGATCTGATCATTGCTCGAGTGTGTTTGTATAGCACTCGAGCAATATAGTGACACTGAATTCTTTTATATTTGCGCCGGAGTTTATCAAGGAGTCACTCTAACACTTTTTCATTTCATTTAATAGATAATCGCCTTAAAAAAGCAGAAACAACTTTGAGGGGATTTTTTTAATGTAGGTATAAGTTCTGTTTTCATTCGACAAATTTCTCTTTATATATTGTATCCAAGATTTTGATAAACTTATTGTAAGATCTTCATCTTGAGCTAAAACAGAAAAAAAAATAGTCTAATATTAATTATTTCAGAGGACACAGACAAGACAACGATCAACGTCACGGCTCCAGAAAAACAATAGCAATTTGCCCCAGTATTAAAAATATTTTAATATTAAACTGTGAACTCTCTGGGAGGCGTCGTGTAGATATTTAGGAAATATAAGTGAGTTAAAAATTGGAAGAAGCTAATTGTTGTGGTTGCAAGGTTGAACAATAATTAGTAAGGAAATACAATGAAGACGCAAACAACAAGATAACGCAATAATAAGTGTATTAAAGAAAAGGTATATTTACAATATGTACAAATGACGGTGTCGAGTCAGAGAGTCTTGGTGGGAGGACATGTACGCTCTTCGGCGTCACTTCTGGTGGCATTTGAGTAAGACACACCAAGGCCAACCTAGGCTTGCCATTTATAGTGTTATGTTATTCGCATATGCATATAAGTGGTTGCCACCACAACACTAATGAACTCTAAAATCTTTAATTTGTTTACGATACTTTCCCCAATAAAACTTTCATCAGATTTCTTAGAGATAATGTACATCTGGAAATGAAATTCTAAACCCGAGTTCTTTGGCTTATGTTGTAAAATTTCATTTTTTTAGTGTCAAGTAAAAAATTAAAAAATCGTTTTTGGAATCAAAAATAAGGCAAAACTTTTCCCGATTCCGATAGTAGTCCGATACCCCAAAAGTTTCGATTCTTCCGACTCCGATAATCGTCCCAGCTCTGATGTATAGTTTTTGCTATATTTTTTTAACGATAATACATTTATTAGCGTCTGTAACCGTGGAGATCTAATAAAATATTTTCCTTAGAAGAGCATCTATATTTTTCAAACGTAAACAAATAAACGAATATTATTTAATAATCTACAAGCACATACTTCACGGTTCTACCGAACGTCAGTTTAGCTTGCTTGTATATATATATATATATATATATACACACACACACACCATCATCATCGGCGGTCACTCGTGTCCGAGTAAGACTGTCCTCCGTTGTGGCTTCTGTGGGTCCTCAGGTGAGCATAGAGCCCAATCCTAGACCCAATTTGTCTTGTGCAATTTGGGCAGATAAAGGTAGTGGTGGTGGGGTGGGGTTGGGTGTGTCTGGTTGATAATCTGTCCTTTCTGTGCTTGCGTTTATCCTCAGCAGCTTGATTTAGGTCACTACTATAAAGCGCAGCACCTTTGTGGACAGCGCTCCTCCATGCCAACCTGCTCCCAGCTACGTCCTCCCATGTATCAAGGTCCATGTGAAACCGCTTTAGATTTGCTTTGATGTTGTCCTTATACCTCATCTTTTAGCCACCCTGGGCACGCTTTCCCTCAACAAGCTGAGAGTAGAAAATCTGTTTGGGAGGCGAAGATCCGGCATTCGGACAGCATGACCAGTCCATATGAGCTGGCGTTGAGCAACAGTAGCGGTGATAGTGGGAATGTCAGCCTCACTCAGGACGCTGGTGTTGGTGCGTCGGTCCTTCCAACTAATTCTGAGGATTTTTCGGAGGCATCTTTGGTGGTACGTCTCCAGGGTTTTTACGTGCCTCCTGTATGTGGTCCAGGTCTCCGATCCATAGAGAAGAGTGGCAGCAAGACAGTTTTATATACCATGATTTTGGTCTTTGCCAGAAGGTCACGGTTCTCAAATACTCTCTTCCTTAGCCTTGAGAAAGCCCCACTGGCACAGCTGAGACGGTGTTGTATTTCATCATCTATGTTGGCTTTTGATGATAGGATGCTGCCTAGGTATGGGAAGTGGTCCACATTTTCCAGTCTAGCGTTGTCGATGGAGATGTTTGGGGGTGAGACTGGAGTACTGTTTGGTGGTTATTGATGGAGGATTTGGGTTTTTTTTATATTAATTGTTAGTCCTAGCTGTGTGTACGCCCTCGTGAAGGCAACCAGTGTACACTGTAGGTCATCTTCTGAGAGGGCTACAAGGGCGTTATCGTCTGCATACTGTAGCTCCATAATGGATATGGTGTTCGTTCGACTTTTGGCCCTAAATCTGTTGATGTTAAAAAGTCGCCCGTCAATTCTGTACATAATCCGAACTCCATGGGGAAGATGTTTGTCCGTGAGATGGAGGATAGCAGTAATGAAGATGGAGAACAGGGTTGGGGCAATGACACATCCCTGTTTCACTCCCGTGTCAACCCTGAAGGGCTCTGTTTCATCTCCACTACTACTGAGGACTGTAGCTGACATATTGTCATGTAGCAGTCTCAGTACCAGAATGTACCTCTCTGGGCATCCAAACCTTGCAAGAACCAGCCAAAGGGCTTGACGGTTCACAGAGTCAAAGGCTTTAGTAAGGTCTATAAAAGCCATGTATAATGGTAAATTTTGCTCCCTGCATTTTTCTTGGAGTTGACGAGCAGTGAAGATCATGTCCATCGTGCCTCTATTTGGTCGAAAGCCACTTTGGGACTCGGGAAGGATGGTTTCTGCAAGGGGTGTAAGCCTGTTGGTCAAAACCCGAGCTAGGGCTTTCCCTGTGGTAGAGAGGAGAGAAATGCCCCGGTAGTTCCCACAGTTTGCCTTGTCATTTCTTAAAGATGGAGACAACTAGGGCATCTCTAAGTTGTTCAGGGATTTTCTCTTGTTCCCATATTTTGAGCAGCAGGGCATGGATGTGTCTGAGAAGATCAGGCCCGCCTTTTTTCAGGATTTCTGCTGGGATGCCGTCAGAACCAGCCGCCTTATTGTTTTTCATCTTCCTAATTGCATCCTGCACCTCTTCCAGACTGGGTGGTTCTCTCATGCTCTCAATTATGTTGGGGGAGTTTTTCAAGGGCCTCCATCTCTGGAGTGGTGTCCCTGTTCAGAAGATCCTCGTAATGCTCTTTCCATCTATTTGTTATTTCTCCCTTTCCTTTCAGCAGCGTGAGCCCATCTTTAGACCGAAGGGGGTCAGAGAACGGGAGCTGGGGCCGTATACCACTTTTGTGGCTTCAAAGAATCGTCTGGTGTCCCCAGAGTCAGCAAACTGCTGGATCTCCTGAGCCTTCTTCATCCACCAGAGGTTCTTCAGCTTCCTGCCTGTAGATTGGACAGCCACTTTAGCCTTGGCATGGGCAGCTCTTTTAACCTTGCAATTAATGTTATTCTGCCAGGTGATAAAAGTTTGCCTCTTGGTGTCTATAAGCTGTTGGATTTCGGTATCGTTTTCATCGTACCAATCCTGATGTTTCCGCTTTTTCTGCCCTAGGATGCTCATACTGGAGTCCATGATGGCAGAGGACAGCTTGTCCCAGTGCTCTTCAGCGTCATGCGGATACTGCTTGGGCAGGTCCGCGCTAAGAGCCGCCTGGAGGTGTTGTTGGTAGGTGATATCGCCCAGCTGCTCGATGTTGAGCTTTGGTCGGCTCTGTCTTTTTTGCATCCTTTGCTTCCGCATTAAATCGATAGACATGATGGAGCGAATAAGACGGTGGTCGGTCCAACAATTGTCTGTACTGGTCATTGCCCTGGTGTTCAGCACATCACAGCGGTCTTTGGCACGGACAATGACATAGTCAATGAGGTGCCTGATTTTACTTCGAGGGTGCATCCATGATGTTTTGAATGCGTTTTTTTTTTGTCGGAAAAGTGTGTTCGTAATGATCAGATTATGTTCTTAGCACTTTGCCAGTAGGAGTGTACCATTTGAGTTAATGTTCCCAACTCCTTCTCTTCCAAGCGTTCCTCTCCAATGCTGATGGTCTCGTCCCACTCTGGCATTGAAGTCCCCAAGTAGGATTATCTTGTCCCCCTTGGGGGCCCCGGATAAAATGGTGTCACGGTTAGCATAAAAGGTCTCCTTTATTTCATCATGTGCATCAAGTATTGGAGCATACGCACTAATCACAGTGGCCATTTGGCTGCCCGCAAGCATCAGGCGCATGGTCATTAGGCGTTCGTTGATGCCAACAGGGGGCTCATTGAGGTGGCGGATGAGGCTGTTCTTTATAGCAAAGCCTACGCCATGGATACGTGGCTCTTCTGCATGCCTTCCTTTCCAAAAGAAGGTGTACCCGCCTTTCTCCTCCCTCAGCTGCCCGTCGTCAGCCAGTCGGGTTTCAGAGAGCGCAGCTATGTCAATCTGAAACCTCCTTAGCTCTCTTGAGATAATGGCAGTTCTTCTTTCGGGTCGGTCACTTGTTTTATTGTCCATGAGGGTCCTCACATTCCAGGTTCCAAAATATAGGCATAAGTTTTCTTTCTTTTTCCGACCGTGTGGTGGTGATCCCTCTGAATGCGGTAGTCCAGACGGGTTTTTTTGAGGCAGGCTATTTTTAGGGGTACCTTTTCTAACCCCCCTCCCCTACTGGGGTGAGCAGAGTGGATCCTAAACAGGGCTGCTCAGTCATGGATGCAGCTGCCGAAAAACTCTTTCTGCCTCGGTCCGTGAGGTTAGCGACTGAATCTGGCACCCACCGCCTATGTGCCAGGTTGCAGCTAGGAGCTGCCAGACTACACTGTCCTGCTCCCGTCACCACTTCCTGGTCGCCACAGGACTTTTTCTATCCGGGAATTAAGGGAGAGCTCGCTCTGCCTCAGTCTGGGAGCTTAATGACTAAAACTGTCACAAGACTTTTCCATCCATGATGTAGAGTAGGATGTGTTCCCTTTCGGGAGAACGCCTACGCGTGATGTCTTTTAACGTGGGGAGACTGATGCGCCTGCAGCCACCACACGGCCCCTTGGCAGAGGAGGGCCTGATTCCAATGGCATGGAGAACCACAACGACTGGAGACTCTCTTCTGTTGCAGCCTTCATCCGCCTTCAGTGCCGTTGTGTCATTATTGTCATCATCCGCCGCATCAGCCGTTGAGGTCTTTTGGATCACTCTTTGTCTGGAACCTCCCCTTCAACCTTACCGCCATGGGTGGCCCTACCAGGAACCTAGGCTCCAGACGGCATCCCTCTCAGGTTCATCGGAACACACAAGGTTCTCCACCACGACAAGGTGGCGATCCAGGGAGAACACACACACACACACACACACACACACACACATATATATATATCATGGATTATATCGTTTTCATTCTCACGCAATCGGGTTCCATGATTGCGGTATACAAAATTTCTAACTTTAATTTGGTCCACAAAATTACAGATCATTTTTACCATCAGATTTTATTTGTTCATCATTGACTCTGCCTTTTTTACTTCCTGCAATCAGATTCCAAAACCTCAAGGTTTAAAATTTTATACTGTTGCAGATTGTTTTTTCAGAAACGTATTATTGACATTCTTTGATGAGAAATGTGTAAATTTCCAAAAACTCCTTGGACTAAGGAATAACATGTATTGTGTTTTTTGAATATCCGATGACTTAATTTTTATCCGTCAGCTGTTCATATTTCTGTTTATATATATATATATATATAAATATACAGGGTACCCCCCCCCCCCAAAAAAAAACGAACTCCAACTCTAATTAGGTCCCGTTTCTTAGTGTTTTGTCCGAATGAAATGGAACTTTGGTCATAACTAATTTATTATATTCAAAACATCATATCAAAACACTAGGGTCTTTGGCCTTTTTTCTCCGTTCTACAGCATATGCTCAAGATGGCCTCTTTTTTTTTACACGGTGGTCACCACTTATCAAGGCCCGGAAGCCACTCAGGGATAAGGGTTATTGCAAGTACAGTACGTTAGTGTGGAGATTTGAAAGTGTTTACTAAAGGGGGCGGTTCATTAGGAATTTGTTAACGTTGGACTTGAAGACATCCAAGTTGTTGTCAGGTGGGAAGCAGGCAGACGGAACAGAGTTCCACAGGCGTGCAGTTCTAAGAAATAAGGTTTGTTCATGGAATCCGCGTTTTGATTTATGCACAGATAAAGAGTGGGGGAAATTTTTCACAGTGGATTCAGCTAGACGGGTGTTTTTCGTGAAAGATTGGCGAGGGGGGGACCAGAGATTGGAGTTCAGACGAGCACCTGCCATGGAAATAACGATAAAACAAGGATAGGCTCGCAACGTCTCTTCTGTGGGAGAGAGGTTGCAGGGAAGAGAAAAGGGCATCCCCCACTAAGCCACGAAGTCGATTTTGTACTCTGTCAAGGCAGGATAGGCTGTTTTTAGCAGCTCCTGCCCAGATATGGCAGAAGTATTCCATCTTTGGACGTGCTTGGCTTTTATAAATATAGAGAATTGTATCAGTAGTGAGATATCTTCTGGAGCGGTAGAAGGATCCCACCATCTTTGCAGCGACCTTGGCAACAGACTTGATGTACGTGTTCATTTCAGATCAGGAGTAAAGGTCAAACCCAGAAGATTGTCAAGACACGGGGCTTCTCCCAGAGGAGAGCCATCCATCCCAATTGATGCCAGATGGGGATCAGAGCGTTGATGATGTAATGATAGGAGTTTGGTTTTAGATGCATTAAAGGTAACCAACCACGTCTTCCCCCACTGAATCACGCGCTCGAGATCAGAGGAGAGAGAATCAGAGAGAACTTTGTCATTTACAGCCTTTAATGTATTGCCGTAGATGGTCGTGTCATCAGCATAGATGTCAACGAATGATTTAAGTATGTGCTTAGGGAGGTCGTTGATGTAGATTAGGAAGAGAGTTGGGCCCAGGATTGACCCTTGAGGGAGTCCAGCATTAATACTGCAGGCCTCTGATTTTTGTCCATCGATCACTACTCTTATGAGCCTATTGGAGAGAAATGATTTAATGATTGAGAAAACATTTCCAGTTATACCGTAGCTGGAAATCTTGAGCAGTAGACCCTTATGCCATACCTTGTCGAAGGCCTTTGATATGTTAAGAGCAATTTCCCTAGAAAGGAAGCCTTTGTCAAGAGATTCACTAATCCTGTGGGATATTAAAAAATTCAGCTTTTGTTTTATTGGGTCACCCTATATATATATATATATATATATATATATATATATATATATATATATATATATATATATATATATACACACACAAGAAAAAACAGTAAGTAAAGATTTAGTTTAGAATCCAATAGCATCTGTAAACTTATAGCAAATATAAATATTGATATGTGTATTGTAATCCCCATCAAATATAAAAAAGCTCAATACACACAAGATAGAAAAAAAGAGCTTCTCAAAGAAGAAAAAAATTTAAGACTATAAAATTTTTTGCATAAATTTATTGTTCGATGAGATATTAAAAAAAAGTATACTGAAATTTACCTAATTCGTGGAGTTTAAAAAAATGCGTTCTTCTCATCAACGGTTTTTACGGTTTTAAATAATATTTACTTGTGGATTGCTTGCAAACGGATTTTTCTAGAAACATGGATTGAAATTACTTGGATTATTACAGACTTTATGATTATTACAAACTTTTTGGATTATTAAAAACTTTTTGAATTTTTACAAACTTTTTGGATTATTACAATTTTTTTTTATTATTACAAACTTTTTTAATTATTACAATATCTTTTGATTATTACAATTTTTTTTTGATTATTAAAAATCTTTGGAATTATTACACACTTTTTGGATTGTTACAAACTTTTTGGATTGTTACAAACTTTTTGGATTGTTACAAACTTTTTGGATTACTACGCACATGCTGGATTTTAATTTCATTCAGCGAGTCAACAGCATAATTCCGTACTTTTCCTATGGGAACATTATCTCCTACATCTTGATAATACTGGGTCTTTCCATATTTTTCTGTCTGTTATTTTAATCCTTGACTTTTAATGTATGATCCGATTTCTTACATTTTCTCTATTTTATAAACCGTTTGCACAAAAAAGCTTTCTTGTATGTATAACTAGCTTTCATGTAATGCTGTTTCAATTAATGCCTATACCAGCAAATTTATAGCTTAGCTATAATATTCATTTGCTAATATCTTTCCTATGATGAGAAGAACGCATTTCTTTGAAACTCCGTGGATTAAGAAAATTTCAATACACCTTTTTTGAGTATCCCGTCGAACAATAAATTACTGTAAAATATATTTTTATGGTCTTTATTTTTTCTTCTACATATATATATATATATATATATATATATATGCATATACATTCATACATGTGTATGTATATATATCCATATATATATGTATATATATATGTATATATAGGTATGCATATTCATATACATATGTATATACATATATATATATGTATATATATATGCATATACATGTATACATATACATATATGTATGCATATATATATGTATAAATATATATGTATATATATGTATATAATGTATACATATACATATCCATATATATATATGCATATACATGTGCACATATACATATATATGTATATACATATGCATATACATATATCTTTATGTATATACATGTATATATACATATACATGTATATGCATGTGTATATATATATTTATTCATATACGTATGTATATACATGTTTACACACACACACACACACACATATATAGATATATATATATATATATATAATAAAAACGTCGCAATTAACTAGAGAACGATATTTTAGGCACATTCATTCTTTATAATAAAACCCTTGGCTTAATCCTAGGAATCACACCATCATCGCAATAACCTACAGACGAAATAGTTCCCAATTTTTCCCTAATTACTAATCCTCCCACCGTTCTCATTCTACACACAGGGTACTTATATTGAGACTCCACCCTTCGTAACTGATCCGTAAACTCATATACATAGCATTCACCTTCTTTCTGAGTGGATGATACGTGACACTCCATAATGGAACTAATCCTGGTATTAAACAAACACTCTGAAAACTTTAAATTATTGTTCTCGCTTACTGCTAGCGAAATACAATGAAATACTACCGCATTCAGCGTAAACGATAAATGTCAGCGCGGTACTTACGGAACTAAGGGTTAATCTGCAGAAACACCAATAAAACTATGAAAGTTATATGATGGAATAACAATAAAATACAAAGAAGCAGGAAAACGAGAATGTTTCTGTGAACCTATCGTGATAACTTAATAATTTTTTATCAACTTAAAAGCTTTCAAGACTACGTAATACCAAAAAATACGTGAACCACATTTCTTGTTTTTTTTGGGGGGGGGAGAGGAGATTCCGTATTCATAAATGTCCGATAACGTGTTTTGTTATTTTCGTTATTGAAAACATAACGAATTTAGCCTGTGACCTCTTAAATATTCATACTCTCCCTCCCTCCCTGTTTAAAGTCATCATACGCCTTTCGATAATACCGATAACATTTTGTGTATTTCTTCCATTTTCTCAGTTTTTTTTTATTATCGAATTCAAACAGTTTTATTTGTTTTTTTTTCTTTTTGTTTGTTTTTATTATCGAAATGAAACGAAAAAACTTTATTTGTTTTTTTTTTAGGAGGGGGGTTCTTTTTGTTTGTTCTTTGGGGTTATTTTTATTTTTTTTATTTATTTATTTATTTTTAATTTTTAAATTTGTAACTATTCAGGGGCGCTAAAAACGACATTAACGTTCTAAATCACAGGATACAAATAGTTTCTAAGATATTAAGAAATTATAGTTATAAAAACTGGGAGCTCACTTTTATATATTAATTTTATGTGAAATGAGCACCTAATTTACGGCCACTTTTTCGGGGAGGGGGAGAGGGGACTGGTAATTTTTATTAAAGCGTTTATTTAGTCATTGTGGTAGACAAACACAAAACCAACCAACAGGCAAAAATAGTTGTCGATATTTGTAAAATCTTAATTGGTTTCCAACTTAACGACTACTAAAGGTTTTCGGCTATGCTTAAAACGAATATCGCATTTACATTTTCTGCAAATAAGTAGTTTTCCGGATATTAAGCAATCTAATTGTTACATGTTATAAGGTTATACATGCTATAAGTGGTGGCCATCGATGTACCGAATAAAAACATTAAAATACATTAAAACACAGAACTTATCCGGATACGTAGAAGAGTAACTTATTTTTACTTTGTCATTTTTTTGTTTGTTGGCTTCTCTTAACAGAACTCATCAAAACGGTGAATTGTTATTTTTCATTATTTTAAATGCATCTGATTTCTTTTATTAAAAATTATTTTTCTACTTTATTTTTTATTGCGGTGAAAAGTGAAATTATTCAAACTAAGTATTGCAGTAATTAAAAAAAATTAAAAAATATACACGAAAGAAGTTTCGTTTCATTTTCTTAGGATAGGTATCCATGCTTGCGCTCTTAAATAAATTTATGTTTCTTAATACAATTTTTAGACGAACTATTTTTAGTCGCGGAGGCCAGTAAGTAACCAGTCAACATTACCACAGCTTCAATTGTTTTTTTTCTTTTTTATGCTTGCTGCCACCAAAACACCTCTCCCCAAAAATGTAAACACAGATTGAAACACTAAACCAACATTTTATTTATTTTTTTGCAGAATTAATTAATGATGGGAGTATTTTTTCCGTTTATTTTCTTAATATCTATTGACAAAAAAAATTGTACATTCTCTTGAAAAAAAAATCTAACTTTTCTCTACTTTCACCTAACTATTTACAGTGTTCATATAAAACATTCATTTTTTTCTTTTTATAATAAAAATTCTGTTTTCAAAAAGAAATGTTTACTGCCAACTTTCTTAAAAAAAAAAGAATTCCTGGAAAAAAACAAAAAAAACTTTCACCTAAGAATTTATGGTAAAAAATTCACCTTTTCTTGGGAAAAAACAACAACTTTTATTGATAAAAAAAATTGCAAAAATAATAAAATAAATAAACAATACAAAATGCAATTTTTTATGAGGAATGTGTTCCATTTTAACAAACTGAGCCACAGCAACGCGTGGTCGAGTATGGCTAGTATATATATATATATATATATATATATATATATATATATATAATTACGGAAAAATAAAATGTTTCTCCAGTATTCGCACTAATATTAGTATTCGTATAAGAAAAAAAAAGTATAAATTGCTATAGAAAAAAGGAAACAAGAATGAATGCGTTTGATGGGTGGGTTATCAAACTTACTATTTGATTCCTTAATTCTACTAAATACTTCAAACAGATTAGCCCGACAGATTTTTAGTGTTTAATATTTAAGTAACGAGACGGATATATATATATATATGTGTGTGTGTGTGTGTGTGTGTGTGTATATATATATATAATTATTCTTTATGCCTACAAACACTAGTGTTTCATGCTATCGCAATCATCAGTGTAGGAGGGTACAATTCCTACTGGTCGGGATATTCGAACCCAACCACGAAGCCACCTTTGATTCCATTTGCTAAGCTTTTATCTCCGGGTTACTAAACAATTGCCACAGGTATTGAACAACTTGTAAACGCCAAATTAGTGCGTTGACAATAGAAAGTCAGGAGTGTTCGAACGAGCGGAAATCTTGAAGGTTGCATATACGCAAGTTGACTGCCTTTTAGTTTATATTTTCCTTACAGACACATTCGTTCTCATCAGTGCTGTAGAAAGCGATAACTATTGCCAGTCGAATCACAAAGTCACCTTTGACTTCATAGGGTAGCATTCAATCTCCAGGCTACCAGTAATTAGCACGAAGAATAAGGCAATTAAGTTTTATTATTAGCCACTAGGCGGCCATAAATAGTAAACAATCAGCTAGCATTCAACGAAAAACTTTGCACTAAGATTGTACCGCTTATTGTTATTCCCTGAAGAGGGCTCGCTCTTTTCTTAAAGGGTCTTACAACAGTACGCTCTTTTGAAATAAATATTATTAATTAGCGCAATAGACACAATGAGCAAAGTCTCAGTAAAATATATTTAAAGGTACTGTGCTCTGAGTATTGCAGCTATGATAAGCTCAATAGGTGTAATTACCTAGAGCTTCATAAATAGAAAGTGTATGAAATTATCAATCAAGTTTTCATGGGAGGAAACATAAGAAAATCATATTTATATGTACGATCGTTTCGGAAAGGATGTCCTTATATATATATATATATATATATATATATATATATATATATATATTTGTAGTCATTGACATACAGTCCTGTTTCGTTGTATCACCACTCATCAGTGCCGCTAGACTAGCATCTCTCCCAACCCAAGGATTGAACCTAGAACCGTCGTGTTGACAGTCGGCAGTTCTCCCACTCGACCACAGAAGCGACGCTCGCAAATAACTCGTCGGAATATCCATTTAAATAGACATCTGCCACCACTTTTACAGTGCTCAAACCGCCTGTTTGTAAACAAACAAACAACGAGCTTCACATTTTCAGCCAATTAAGTAGCGGGTGAAATTATTTGCGACAGTGCTCTACCCAAAGAGGGTAGCTTAAAATATATCTGTAGTCATCGACATGCAGTCCTATATATATACTTCAGAATAAAATTATCCAACAATCAGCTGGTATGAAACCCTGTGATTATAAGATTTACGAGATATTACTGGCAGTAATATTCTATAAGTATTATCTCACCTAAATAAGAATTGCTCGATATACAAGATAAAGCAAATCATTCAATGACTCTCTGACTTTTAATTACTCAATTAATTTGTTATTGTGATTTCCATGTCTCACTGACTTTAGCAAATAAGGTGTAAACCATTATAACTATTTGCTAATATTTTCTCCTCTTAAGAGATGGTAGACATCGAAATCTTATAGGATAAGGAGTTCAAATATTTCAAACGTATTCTTTGTCTTACATAGAATAATAAAAATCTTTTGATCTGAAACTCAAACGTTTCATGTCATAAATTTTTAAATTCATTGAATGACTAAAATTATATATATATATATATATATATATATATATATATATATATATATATATATATATATTGGGGTGTATTACAAACATTTTCGATTCTTCGTTGAACCATCATCAGGTGAAAAAGCAAGTAAACAAAAAACTGGAGAAAATAGACCTTCCTCTTTCTCCTGAAATGATCGAACAGAAGCATACACCACTTCGATATCCCATTTCTTATATATTTTTATCTTTTAAGTCTGTGTGCATGTGTCCATAAATGCACGCACATGGTACGTTCAAAACGTTGTAACAACCGCCCCCCCACACACACATTTATACGCACACAAAATCAAATGCAATATTTCGAATTAGTTTTGAAAGCTTTTCATGTTGGGAATTGATTCCCAGGTTCCTTCCAGACACTGTCACTGCTTTCTCGTGGCGGGTGTCGGATCCCGGCGCAGTGTATATTGTGATCGTTATAAATATTCATACGCCAGACAATTGTACAGGTATTTTTGTTATACGCTGACAGCCTACAGTAATCCAGTCTGTTTGTATAAGCGGAGTGTATTGACGCGAAAAATCCCGTGTTGGGTTGGTTTGGGGAGGGGCACGACACTACAGGTGAGGTGGGATGGAAACAGAAAAGAAAGTTGAGAAAAATATGCAGTAAAGGAAAGTAATGATAACGAGAGGGGGTGGAGTAGAGATAGATAGATATATGAAGAGAGAGAGAGAGGGGGGGAGGGGGAGAGGAAGGAGAGAGTACAAAGGAAAATGGATGAGAAAATTGAAACGTGAAACTGTGTCAATTTCCTTTCTGTGAGAAACATGAAATAAAAACACGCTTTTCAACTCAACATTATTATCTTAGATGAAGACACCAACAACAATACAACTTATAACATTGATGATAATGATACAAATATATAGCCTCCCCCCTACCCTGTCTCACTCTGTCTCGCGAGACAATGGATACCCTCTGTAGTAAAGATAAGGCTATGCAACCCCTGAACCAACCTCCATTAAAGTTGCACTGCTTTAGTCCAGAACGACGGGAAACTTATTCATTTCCCTTCCACGGCAAGATGATGAGACACAAGGGTTGAAAATGGAAAAGCCGTAGAGGAAGAGGAATTTGGCCTGAAATAAAAAAAATCCTGGCTAGTCCCGTCGGTATTCCCACTAGGGGTACCTCAAATGATTAAAAATAAACTAACCTCTTCTCAAAGAAAGATGGCAGTCTGGGAATCATCTAGAACTGCACATGACAATTATTGTAACGCAATGAACAGGGAAAAGGCCATTTAAAAAATAGCCTAGACTCCGGGTTCAGTAGAGAAGGATTCGCGTTATTTTAGTTAATTTTTCTTCTGCTAGATGAGTTTAACAACGCAGTTTTGAGAATCTATCCTATTATTTAATCCATAACAGGGCAGGGGATGAGTCTATAACCACTACAACACGTCATTTCTTTATAATAAACTAGGTTTGTATGGGAGTGTTTTTAATTTCATGTTACTTTTGTTTTCTAAGAAAAAAAATTGTCCTTTTCTTATTTTTTTACGCCCTAATTCCAACATGTCCTTTTCTTTAGAGCCTTTTACAAAATACCACAAAGAAAACTCAATATATATATATATATATATATATATATATATATATATATATATATATATATATATAGAGAGAGAGAGAGAGAGAGAGAGAGAGAGATATAGATAATGCAACTGCACCAGAATAGCGAATTTCGAAAACAAAAAAATCGATTAAAAAAAACAAGAAAACAGTGATATCTACTGACTTTTTGTGTTCAACTAAAAGCAATTATATATACTTAATTGGCATGTCAAATGTACTTAAATATTACCGCATTATTTAAAACAAAAAAAAAGAGTTTTTCGATCTTTATCGTAAAAAAAACAAAAAACGTCGCCATATTTCTTTGGGAAGACGTGACACAATAAACAGATAAATAACTCAGTTATGCTAAAAACATGGCTAAATGCACAATTTATTAAAAAAAAAAAATGGCAATAGTTACACGCTATTTTATTATCCTTATTGGAACTCTCCGGCGTTATTTTAGCTAAATATCTTATTTTAGATAATTATCATAAAAATATTTTCTTTAATATTTTTTCTACCTCATCGTTTTTCATAATTTTTGGATATATTCATTACTGTAACTTGACAAGTAGAGACCATTATTTTGCCTTGAAATCCAATATTAAAAACTTCGAATTTCACTATTGTAGTGTAGTTGCACCACACACAGACACACAGACACACACAGACACACACACACACACACACACACACATATATATATATATATATATATATATATATATATATATATATATATATATATATATATATATATATATATTTAGGCAGCATTTTTTCATTCAAGCAAATATTATTAAATACAACGGAGACATTTTGTCTTATAATTCTTTTTTTTAATTTTTCAATTTTTCGTATTGTCTTTTTTGTTTCAAAATCAAAAATATTAATAAAGGATCCATACATGTTGTCCACGAATCATCATCAGGTGTTAAAATACAGGATTGCGAAAATGAGGATTAAAAATGAAAACTAAAATATATATATTCAGTGATGAGTTAAAATAAAAGTCGATTAAGAATAAAAGTCGATTAAAAATTCGAGTGTTAAAACCAGCAAGTTCGTCTAACACGGACTACGCAAGACATTTCAGAACGTTACTGCTTTTTTGAAATGCAATGTCATTTATATTAGGTTGAAGAGTTCTAATGTACGACGCTTCAAGAATCTTTAATTTTTTTACATTATTTTCCCGTTGTATAATTTTTGTGTTGTCAACGAGTACCTTTCTAACATTGGAGGGGGGACAGCTATGTTCTTTTTTTAAATGTTTGTAAATCGCGCTTGTGTCGTTAAGGTGCATAGTTATTCGCCGGGACAACGTTGTTGTTGTATGCCCAATGTATGTATTATTTTTGGAGTTACTGATTTCAAAAAAAGAAAAATTAAAAGGTAAATATCTCTATATATTTTTAAAGCAAATTTATTATGTAAATTCAAAAATATATATTTTTCTCTACTTATTTCTATCTCTAACCCATATTAATTTTCTTATAAATTTTAAATCCAGATCTTTTATTTCAATTTTTCAGATTCATCTGCCTTATTTTTAATGCTAGGTTTATTTATGGTGTCTTTTAAATTCAATAAAAACCCTCCAAAATTTGCTGATGAGGAGACCTTGCTTACCAAAAAACTATATGTAATTATTCTACATAACTTGATGTATACCACAATAAAAAGCATTGTTTTCCGAAACGATCGTACAGATAATTGATTTTGTTGCTGTTCTTTCTTATGAAACGGATTTTTAATTTAATTAAAATTTGATTTTTAAATTTTAAATTATAAATCACATTACTTAATATATATATATATATATATATATATATATATATATATATATATATATATATATATATATATGGTAAAACTGGTAATTAGTAAAAACTTGAAGAGAGTTCTCAATACTATTGCAGAGCAAATATGTATTCTACTTTTTTTAATACCGTTTTATCTGTTTGGCTACATATGTTTCCGATGTTGGGCCATGTTTACGATCCAACATCTTCGTCAGGCGTCGCAGAAGTGGTTGTTAGTTATTGGAAAAAAAGGTGTTTTTAAGAAAAAAAGAAAGAAAGAAAAGGGAAGAGGCGGGTGTTGACAATATTTCAGTTTTGAAGGTTAAAGATACATTCGATTGTATTGTGTGTGTGTGAGGGTAGCAGATTCATGTAGGCGTGGGTGGAGATATAAGGATATAGTGAAGGGGAGGTGGAGAGAGGATGTAAAAAAAAATAAATATTAACTATAATTACAAATATAATACAATAAAACAATAAGACTGAATAGTAACTTTACGGACACCCTGTATATATATATATTTGTATAATAAATATATATATAATTTGTATAATAAACAGGGTATATATATATATATATAACTACTTAATTTACTCACATAAAATTAATATACGAAAGTTTAGATTTATGCGTAAAGTATTTATTTTAAAAGTGCTCAATACGTAGGTAGAGCTAGTTAGTAATTTATAAAATATATACGGCGATTAAGCTACACTGAATATTCCGCGTTTCATCTACTCTAGGACTCTTCAGGCTGAAGAGTCCTAGAGTGGATGAAACGCGGAATATTCAGTGTAGCTTAATCGTCATATATATTTTATAAATTACTATATATATACATATATATATATATATATATATATATATATATATATATATATATATATATATATATATATATATATATACGAAAAAGAATCGTAAGAGGACAGCGGAAACGATTCAAGGACAGTCTGAAGGTCTCCCTTAAATAGTTCGTTTTGTATTCTAACTCGTGGGAAAATCTAGCATAAGACAGATGTTCTTGGCGTGCCGCAAACCACAAAGGACATACAATTGCTGAGTCCGCACGCAAGAAAATAGAGAATTATCGGCTCCCCTGCTACAGAATAATTCCACAGGTATCTTTCATGCGGAACATACTTCAGAGTTCGAATCGGTCAAACAAGCCATCTCCAAACCACAAAACAATTGGCTGATCACGGGTATCTTTGCAAACGATGTACGAAGAGTTTCGAAGCCTTTGTGAAAATTCAGATACTTTTTATGCTATTTTCAGAATAGGTATGAAACATAAATTAACAAATTTTTCACAATTTTCACAATCTTTTAATTAATTGAGTACTTTTAGAGGTGCATTATAGGTACAAATACAAAATTTTTAAATCCAAATATTTTAGATTTGCATTGAATTTGATCGACAGTCATCAGTAGGACTGGGACAACAGTCCTATGGGTTGAATTTACAGTGTTTCATGAAACCGCAAATTACATTAATGTATAGTGTTATTTGTTATACATATATATATATATATATATATATATATATATATATATATATATATATAGACACTAGTATTTCATCCTTTCGGGAATCTTCAGTGCAGGGTGTCACGATTAACACCAGTCGACAGATTCGAACCCGGCAACACGAGCCATCTGTGGCTCGATTAACAAAGACCATCCATTCGGCTACCATTAACCGCGTGAAATAACGTTGAATTTAAACATGTTAATTTTAAATGTTCTTTACGTTAGTCAGATAGTGATCTAATCGTTATACGATGATCTATGCATGAGTTAAATTGACCGACTTAATTCAACTGAAAGTGCTCAACGATAAAAAACGAGTTTCTTAAAGGGACTGTCATAATTATTTTCTTTACTATAATAATTAAATATAATTTTTACTATAATAATTAAATATAATATAAATATAATTATATATATATATATATATATGTATATATATATATATATATATATATATATATATATATATATATATATATATATATATATACTAAGTTAAAGGTATTCAAGGGGAAAAACTTCTGAATTAAAACAAATTAATCATAGGGATGTGACAACAGCATATTCTTTTCATTGTTTTGACTCTTGAGTATATATTCGTTAATATCTTGTATGTATAGACTGATGTGGTTCTCGGTTGATTGACTGTGTCTTACTGTCGGATATATACTTGAGAGTCAAGAGAATGAAAAGAATATGCTGTTGTCACAGGCCTAGTCATCAAATATCAATCGCGCAAAGCTCACTGAATTTCATTTTTTTATTAAGCAATAAACATGTGTTACTTTCTAGAATCAAAATCATGTAATGGATATTGATCAAAACTAAACTAAGGATTGTAGACATTAGTGATGGGACGATTCCTTTATTTTTCCTGAATTCGATACAATTACCAATTCTGTACTAAATTCTCGATTCCGATACAATTACCGATTCCGATTCTTTATAAATCTCTTAATGTTTCACTATAAAGTTGTTATTTTTCCTAATTACCATAAAAACACACGTTAAATGTGCAAATATTTTCGAAAACGTAAAAGTACACGTGCGGGTCAAGGTCAAAAGTGTAGTATCTGTTCTTCAGATGCTGCACTTCAACTTCTTGTTCTCTGTCAGTGGAGGAGAAATCCTTCACGACTGAGACAATTTTTATTTTTGTTCCTTTTCTCCACATTAAAAAACGACCCTGGTGTCTAACTCTGTCCCATGGGGAGGCATTGTAAATAGGAACGTTAAAGATATTTAAAAAGCCAATTTCGGTATCGAAGATATATTTTTCAAAAATCGAGAAAAAAATTCAAATATTTCAATCATGCTTCTATAGGTCTATAGATTTTCGTATTACTGGTATTTTAAAATCAATAAATATTTATTATATTATCATTACTACAAGCAGTGGAAAAATTTTGCTTTAAACAAAATTAAATACAAAAAAGACAATTAAAAGAATCGTTTTCGGTATCGGAAAATAAGCACTAAAATTTCCAACTAAAAAACACTAAAAGTTCTAATTGTAGTCTTCGTAACAGAGTAAAGTTATTTCTTAACCAATTATTATCACAGTTCATGTTATCATAGAGAAAAGAAGACGTTTACTTTAAAAATTCGGATTGAAATTTTTTTGAAAGGATTACTATTGTAAATAGAAAAATTGAAAAAGAGCTGATATGCCATAACAATAGATAGATTAAACTACTAAATGATTATCTTACAATTGTATTTTGCTTCAGCATGATATTACTCTCAAATGGTTGAGATGCCGTAAAATAGCTTACTTAAACCATCGAATGATTCGTTTCCAATAGTTATAATGATTTCAGCATTACCTAACTTCAGAACGGGTTGATATGTCGCAAAATAAAATTGAAGCGTCTGCATGCAAAACGCGGGAAATCCAAAACCTCTGAATTAAGAACGTAAAACTATAAAAGGACGAACATATCGATTCTAAATTTCGAATAAAAACTATTTTTTAAATTCCATTTTAATCCCAAACAAGGCACAGTGCCACTTTTATGTAGGGAGCTACTATCGGGCCATAAGTTGCAGGGATACTATGTGGGGAGTTGAGCACCAAGATGTCTGTTCACTTTACACTTGAACTTCTATGTGTCAGAACAGTTGGGGAAGTAGGAACTCGGAAGGAAGTTCCAAAGTTTACCAATTCAAGGGAAGAAGCTATTAGAGTAGAAGCCTTTCTTACATCTAGGGATCTCTACTGTGTGGGGGTGGGATTTTGCTGCTTGTCAGGTTTGTCTGGGTTGCCAAGGTCGCTGGTAGGGTCCTTCTACCGCTCCAGAAGATATCTCACTGCTAATGCAATTCTCTAACTATATAAAAGCCAAGTACGTCCAAGGATGGAGTAGTGCTGCCACATCTGGACAGGAGCTGATAAAACAGCCTATCCTGCCTTGACAGAGTACAAAATAAACTTTGTGGCTTAGTGGGGGATTCCCTTTTCTCTTCCCTGCAACCTCTCTCCCACAGAAGAGACGTTGCGATCCTGTCTTTGTTTTATTGTTACTTCCATGGCAATTGCTCGTCTGAGCTTCAATCTCTGGTCCCCTCTCGCCAATCTTTCACGATAAACATCAGTCTAGTTGAAACCACTGTCAAAAATTTTCCCCACTCTTTATCTGTGCCAAAATCAAAACGTGGATTCCATGAACAATGCTTCTTTCTTAGAAGTGCACACCTGTGAAACTCTCTTCCGTTTGCCTGTTTCCCATCTGACTAGAACTTGGATGTTTTGAAGTCCAACATAAACAAATTCCTGATGAACCGCCCCCTTAAGTAAGACACGTTATCAAATCTCCAATAATAACGATTACTACGATACTATCCCATTGATTACTGTACATGCAATAACTCTTATCCCCGAGTGGCTTCCAGGCCTTGATAAATGGTGACTACCATGTAAAAAAAAAATTACGTCAAGGGAATGCAAAGGCTTGTGGTTCGTTGGAGCAGCCAATATAAAAATACTTGTAGAATAGGCAGAATGGTGCAACATTTCGTCGATGGGACAGAGGCTGAAGCTTAGATGACAGTTCAGGTTCTATCAGGTTGGCGACTCTCTTTTGGACCCTGTTCAGGAGCGAGAGACTACTAGCAGATGCACCAGCCAAAATGTGACTCTATATTCCATACATGAGCGAATGGTGGCCTTGTAGAGGAACAGGATACTTTCAGGCGTAAGTAACTTTCTAGCACGGTAGAGAGATGCCACCTTTCTCGCAGCAGCCATGACAATGCTCTCAATGTATCCGTTCTAACTCATGTTCCCTGTGAACGTTAAGTCGAGGAGTTTGAAAGAAGTACTTTCAGGTAATGTATCTTTAACCATAGCTATTGGTGGTTGAGAAGGTTTCTTGTAATTATTGAAGGAAACAAGCTTAGTCTTGACAGCATTGAATGCTACCATCCATTTTTATCCCCATTCCACTACAGATTGGTGGTCTTCCTGTAGTGTTTCTGCCATTTCCTTAGATATGTGTTCATTTGTTTTGCCCTCGAGCCTATTATTGAGCGTGGTGTCATCAGCAAATATACCCATCTCAGAGACAATTTTATCAGGGAGATCATTTATGAATATTATGAATAATAAAGGTCCAAGGATATACCCCTGAGATGCGCCCGAATTTATATCATATTGTTTAGATGTATAACCGTCGAGGATAACCTGGACTCTGCCCTTAATATTAAGAAGTTGAAAGAAAATTAATTTTGGTTGATTTACAGTATGTCAACCCTTTTTAAGCCATTTAATGGCAGATCCGAGTATTTGTTAAAATATTTTATGCTTATAGTTTTTATTCATGGTCTTTGGTTGATTTGTAGAGGAAAATTGTTGTTTGTATTTTTGACTTTGCATAACATGGTTGAGTTTTGCAAAGGTGAAAAGAAAAAGAATAACATCAATGTTTTGGTGAATTTTAGGTCAGGAAGACGGTATCTTCAGACAGCCTGATCTGGTAGCACCAGGAGAGGAATGTAGAATTAAGCTTGATGTAAGATATAGTTTTTTTAGAGTGAAAGAGTAGACTGCTGAAATCCAAAAACCGTTTATAGTGACAGTTTCGCCATTTTGAAAATAGCTGTTATCGCGTTTTGCATTCAAACTTTTTAATTAGCGCAAAACAATCAATGATTAACATTTGGCCTTCGGGTCAAGATCAAAGTGTAGTATCTGTTCTTCAGATGCTGCACTTAAATTTCTTGTTCCCTGTCAGCGGAGGAGAAATCCTTCACGACTGAGACAATTTTAATTTTTTGTTCCTTTTCCCCACATTAAAAAACGATCCTGGTGTCTAACTCTGTCCCGCGGGGAGACATTGTAAGTAGGAACACTAAAGACATTTAAAAAGCCAATTTCGGTATCGAAGACATATTTTTCAAAAATGGAGAAAAAAATTCAGATATTTCAATCATGCTTCCTCTGTGAATAAGGCTTTCTTTTTCCTTTTCTCATTGCCGAACTTACCGATGAAAGTCAGAACAAAGCTTCTTTCTTAGAACTGCACGCCTGTGGAATTGTCTTCCGTTTTCCTGCTTTCCGGCTGGTTGTGTTCAAGTCTAACGTAAATAAGTTCTTGATGAGCCGTTCCATATAAGTTATCAAATTTACCGAATTGTCATTACTAATGATTACTATATTGTCCAATTTCTACTGCACACTCTTTAACCCTTATCATTGAGTGGCCTCTTGTCCTTGATAATGTTGTGATGCCTGTGTAAAAAAAAAAAAAAAAAAAAACTAAAATATTTGGATTTATTTTCCATTTTTTTTTTTAGATAAAAATCATCGGCATCGAAATTGGCTTGTCAAATGTCGTTAATATTTTCATACTTCCGGTCTCTTTAAAATGTCAAAAATATCCATCTATTAACTAATATATGTGCCAGCGTGAACTAGAATTGGGATAGGACCCTAATGCTGTTTCTATTTACACCAAGAGAATTCATGTAATCAGTCGCCGGCATTCACCGTTGACTACCGACAATGAGAATTTTTTTTCAATGCCTAATTCACTGAAGAAAGTCGAATAACGACTGAAATATTTGAATTTATTTTCCATTTTTGAAAGTAAATAGATCAAATAAATAAGTGAAGCAGTGCACAGTGAACGAGGCATTAAAAAAAACTAAGTTCAGCATTTGCTACCCCCTCTCCCCACATTTAGCTCTAAAAGTCTCCAGGGGACATCAAATCCTGTTGAAAATAAACAAACGGTGTAGTTAACATACGTAAGTTTGAGTTCTGCACTATGCAAAAAAAAAAAAGAAAAGAAATGACTAAGTCCATCATTTACCCCACCACCCCCATTTAGCCACAAATGTCCATAAGGCCTTCATATATTTAAATTTGAGTTCAGCACCATGCAAACCTGCTAAATAGACATACACATAAAATTTGGGATAAATATGGTAAAATAGTCCCAAAAATGGAGTGTTTTTATTAGCCCTAAAAGAGCCCCTGAGGTAGACCCAAGAGTTATCGCGAAGTATAGACAAACAAAATTATATAGAAATCAGTTAGTTACGAAAAAAGTACGGACAGACGAACGGACGAACGGACAAGGGTGAATTTACAGGTCCACTCTCCTTTTGTCGAGGGACTTATAAATAAATCAATAAATCAATTAATAAATAAATCTTCGACATCGAAATTGGTTTTATAAACGTCTTTAAGGTTTCCGTATCTCCATTGTCTTAAAAACGTAGAAATATAAATCTATTCATCAAACGATTTGTTTATAATAGATTTTTTGGTAATAGTGCAGAGAGTGATCCGTGCTGAAATAATAACGTTATTATTTAAAAAGTCATTCTTAATATGGGGAGGGGAGGGTGTTTTGTACCTATTCTATACTTCAACCTTACAATTGAATAAAAAAACATATCATAAAACTTTAATTAAACTTGAAAATACGATTTAAAAAATACCACGGATCACTCTCTGCACTAGCACCGATTTTTTTTTTTTATCAGAAAGGTTTAATATGCCGTAAAACCGACGAAGCGAGCCAAACAATTATCTTGTAATAAGTTCTTGACCTATAAATTGATTTCTTGTCTAATTCTCTGACGTTTCTGATTGCAAACAAGAAAAAAAAAACTATTAATATCTCAAGAGCTTACGTATAGCTGTCTTGTCCGACAGCGCATATGTATATCAGCAATTCTTTTCACATCATTATTGTTAATAGCTCAGCCGGTATAATACCGTCGTCCAGACGATGCGGATCTTTTTTTCTTTTTGTTTTTACACAGTGGTCACCATTTATCAAGGCCCGGAAGCCACTCAGGGATAAGGGTTATTGCAAGTACATTACGTTAGTGTGGAGATTTGATGAAGTGTTTACTTAAGGGGGCGGTTCATTAAGAATTTGTTAACGCTGGACTTGAAGACATCCAAGTTGCAGTCAGGTGGGAAGCAAGCAGACGGAACAGAGTTTCACAGGCGTGCAGTTCTAAGAAAGAAGCTTTGTTCATGGAATCCACGTTTTGATTTAGGCACAGATAAAGAGTGGGGGATATTCTCAGTCCCCGGACCAAACACAACTAGAACTTGTCCTTTCAGTAAGACGTGAACCCGATTATCGCGTTCTCCATCACAGTACCACGTCACAAACCGAACCGAGTCCCACGTTCGCCGACTTCACGCTTACTCACGTACTTACTATTATTATTTAAAAACAAAACCAACTATTTTTATTGTCAATGGTTTCCCTTTCCCATACTCCATTTTTGTCTCCTTTCACACATCGTAAAGTATTTCTGCTTTGTTTTTTGTAGGTCCGTCCAATAATATCTTTGAGAATCTTTGTCCGTTGGTGGCCTGTGGCGCTTTAGTGTGGAATTCAATCGATAAACGCGCTGCTTGAATGGACGTGTCTTATCCTAAGATGCGTCCAGACATCACTATACAAGGATTAAAAAAAAAAAAATTCTTTTCATCTCATACAAGGTAATTGCCACTTGAACGTAAGGGGCTAGTAATTGAGATCATATCTAAAAGGAACTATATAGGGGCGTTGAGCAGTGAGGTCTCAGTTCGTATTACATTTAAACTTCCGGTTATAAATATATTAGTTCTTGCGGAATTTTTTAATTTTGATTTCAAATGATGTAATTTAAAATAAGTTTTCGTGATAATACCTTTATTTTATATATCATTTCAAAGAGCGTTTTTCGCTCTATCTAATCGTTTAAATTACAATCGTTTTAAGACAATAATGTGTTTTTTCTCCAGACGTTGTGTACAAGATAGGAAAAAAAATCAAATTCGCACAATTTTCTTATTTAAATTATGGCTAGACCGAAAAGCTGCTGACACCACTCGCGGTGTCAATGATGCCACGAAGCAAATACTGAACGCACAGCACGACACTGGTTTTAAACAAAAGTTTGAAAAAAATACTATTTGAAACTAAAGTATTACAGAAAATACTATTTAAAACTAAAGTATTAAAAAATACTATTTAAAAAGAAAGTATTATAGAAGATACTTTTTAAAACTAAAATATTACAGATAATAATATTTAAAACTAAAATATGAATGAAAATAATTTTAAAACTAAAGTATGAAAGAAAAGAGTTTTCAAACCAAAAGTATGAAATAAAAAACTATTTAAAACTAAATTATCACGGAAAATACCATTTAAAACTAATGTATTAGGGAAAATACTATTTAAAACGAAAGTATTACAGAAAATACCTTATAAAACTAAAATATTAAATAAATACTATTTAAAACTAAAGTGTGAAAGAAAATACTATTTAAAACCAAAGTATGAAAGAAAATGTTATTTCAAACTAAACTATTAAATACTATGCCATTTAAAACTAAAGTATGATAGTAAATAATATTTAAAACTAAAATATAAAAAATAAAATTTAAAACTAATGTATTACAGAAAATACTATTAAAAACGAAAGTATTACAAAAAATATTATTAAAAACTAAAGTATTAAAGAAAATATCCTTTAAAACTAAAGTATAACAGAAATACTAGTAAAACTAAAGTATTACAAAAAAGCATACGTTAAACTAAAGTATAACAGAAAATACTATTTGAAACTAATGTATTAGAGCAAATACTTTTTAAAACCAACGTATTAAATAAAATGCTATATAAAACGAAAGTATTAAAGAAAATAATTTAGAAAACTAAAGTATTAAAGAAAATACTTTTAAACCCAAAGTATTAATGAAGATACTATATAAAACAAAAGTATTAAAGAAAATACTATTTGAAACTAAAGAATGAGGAAAATACTATTTTAAACTAAATTATTAAAGACAATATTATTTAAAACTAAAGTATAAAAGTAAATAATATTTAACACTCAAATATAAATGAAAATACTATTAAAAACTAAAGCAAAAAGGAAAATGCTATTTAAAACTAAAGTATTACAGAAAATACTATTTAAAACCAAAGTATAACAGAAAACACTTTCTAAAAGTTAAGTATTATAGAAAATCCTATTAAAAACTAAAAACTATTACAGTAAATACTATTTAACTAAAGTATACAAAGAAAACACTATACAAAATTACAAAATTTATTACAGAAAATACTATTTAAAAAAAAATTCCTGAGAGAAAATTCTATTTAAAACTATTTAAAACTAATGTATTACAGAAATATATAATTTAAAACTAAAGTATGAAAGAAAATGATATTTAAAACTAATGTATGGAGGAAAATATTATTTAAAACTTAAGTATTTCAGAAACTACTTTTTAAAACGAAAGTATAAGAGAAAAATATTTTAAACTAAAGTATGAAAAAACATATTTAAAACGAAATATTACAGAAAATACTATTTAAAACTAATTTATGAAGGCAAATACTATTTAAAACTAACGTATAAAAGAAAATGCTATATAAAATAAAGTATAACAGAAAATACTATATAAAGGTAAGTATGAACGAAAATACTATTAAAAACATATGTATGAAGGAAAATATGTTTAAAAACTAATGTATTAAAGAAAATACTATATAAAACTAAAGTATGAAAAGAAATACTATTTAAAACTAAACTATTAAAGACAATGTAATTTAAATATAAAGTATGAAAATACTATTTAAAACTAAAGTATGAAAGGAAATACTATTTAAAACTAAACTATTAAAGACAATGCAATTTAAATATAAAGTATGAAAATACTATATAAAACTAAAGTATGAAAATACTATGTAAAACTAAACTATTAAAGACAATGTAATTTAAATATAAAGTATGAAAATACTATTTAAAACTAAAGTATGAAAGAAAATACTATTTAAAACTAAACTATTAAAGACAATGTAATTTGAATATAAAGTATGAAAATACTATTTAAAACTAAAGTATGAAAGGAAATACTATTTAAAACTAAACTATTAAAGACAATGTAATTTAAATATAAAGTATGAAAATACTATTTAAAACTAAAGTATGAAAGGAAATACTATTTAAAACTAAACTATTAAAGACAATGCAATTTAAATATAAAGTATGAAAATACTATATAAAACTAAAGTATGAAAATACTATTTAAAACTAAACTATTAAAGACAATGTAATTTAAATATAAAGTATGAAAATACTATTTAAAACTAAAGTATGAAAGAAAATACTATTTAAAACTAAACTATTAAAGACAATGTAATTTGAATATAAAGTATGAAAATACTATTTAAAACTAAAGTATGAAAGGAAATACTATTTAAAACTAAACTATTAAAGACAATGTAATTTAAATATAAAGTATGAAAATACTATTTAAAACTAAAGTATGAAAGGAAATACTATTTAAAACTAAACTATTAAAGACAATGCAATTTAAATATAAAGTATGAAAATACTATATAAAACTAAAGTATGAAAATACTATTTAAAACTAAACTATTAAAGACAATGTAATTTAAATATAAAGTATGAAAATACTATTTAAAACTAAAGTATGAAAGAAAATACTATTTAAAACTAAACTATTAAAGACAATGTAATTTGAATATAAAGTATGAAAATACTATTTAAAACTAAAGTATGAAAGGAAATACTATTTAAAACTAAACTATTAAAGACAATGTAATTTAAATATAAAGTATGAAAATACTGTTTAAAACTAAAGTATGAAAGAAAATACTATTTAAAACTAAACTATTAAAGACAATGCAATTTAAATATAAAGCATGAAAATACTATTTAAAACTAAAGTATGAAAGGAAATACTATTTAAAACTAAACTATTAAAGACAATGTAATTTAAATATAAAGTATGAAAATACTATTTAAAACTAAAGTATGAAAATACTATTTAAAACTAAACTATTAAAAACAATGTAATTTAAATATAAAGTATGAAAATACTATTTAAAACTAAAGTATGAAAGAAAATACTATTTAAAACTAAACTATTAAAGACAATGTAATTTGAATATAAAGTATGAAAATACTATTTAAAACTAAAGTATGAAAGGAAATACTATTTAAAACTAAACTATTAAAGACAATGTAATTTAAATATAAAGTATGAAATTTAAAAATATTTAAAACTAAAATATATACAAAAATACTATTTAAAACTAAAGCATGAGAGAAAATTCTTTTTAAAACAAAAGTATGAAAGAAATACTATTTAAAAGAAAGGCATTACAGAAAATTCTATTTAAAACTAAAAAGTGAAAGAAAATACTACTTTAAACTAAAGTATTACAGAAAATACTTTTTAAAACTAAAGTATAAGAGAAATATTATCTAAACCTTTAGTATAACAGACAATCGTATTTTAATCTAAAGTATAATAGAAAATACTAATTAAAACTAATATTTTACAGAAAATACTATGTAAAACGAAAGTATTGAAGAAGAAATATTTAAAACTAAAGTATTACAGAAAATACTATTTAAAACCAAAGTATGAAAGAAAATACTTTTTAAATCTAAAATATGAAAAAGTACTTTTTAAGTCTAAAGTATACATTTGATTTAAAACTAAAGTATTAATAAAAATTCTATTTAAAACGAAAGTATTACAGAAAATCCTTTCTAAAATTAAAGTATTAAAGAAAATCTTATTTGAAACTAATGTATGAAGGAAAATCCTTTTTAAAACTAAAAATATTATAGAAAAAAATTTTTAAAACTAAAGTATGAAAGAAAATACGATTTTAAACTTAGGTTTAAGAGAAATGCTATCTAAAACTAAAGTATTAGAGAAAATCCTGTTTAAAACTAAAGTATTACAGAAAATCCTATTTGAAACTAAATATTAGAGAAAATCCTATTTAAAACTAAAGTATTACAGAAAATCCTATTTAAAACTAAAGTATTACAGAAAATCCTATTTAAAACTAAAGTATTACAGAAAATTTTGTTTAAAACTAAAGTGTGAAAGGAAATACTTTTTAAAACTAATGTAGGAAAAATATTATTTAAAACTAAAGTATTACAGAAAATACTATTTAAAACTAAAGTATTACAGAAAATACTATTTAAAACTAAACTATTAGAGAAAATTCTATTCAAAACTAAAGTATTAGAGAAAATTCTATTCAAAACTAAAGTATTAGAGAAATACTATTTAAAACTAAAGTATTAGAGAAAATACTATTTAAAACTAATGTATGAAAGAAAATTCCATTTAAAACTAAAATATTAGAGAAAATATTATTTAAAACTAAAGTATTAGAGAAAATATTATTCAAAACTAAAGTATTACAGAAAATACTATTTAAAACTAAAGTATTAGAGAAATACTATTTAAAACTAAAGTATTAGAGAAATACTATTTAAAACTAAAGTATTAGAGAAATACTATTTAAAACTAAAGTATTAGAGAAATACTATTTAAAACTAAAGTATTAGAGAAATACTATTTAAAACTAAAGTATTAGAGAAATACTATTTAAAACTAAAGTATTAGAGAAATACTATTTAAAACTAAAGTATTAGAGAAAATATTATTTAAAACTAAAGTATGAGAGATCAACGAAAACAATATTTTAAACTAAAATTTGACGGATCAACGAATATATTTATTCAAACTGAAGTTTGATAGACAAACAAACAACTACACAAAACTAAATTATGGTATGCAAAAATAATATACAAATTTAAGTAGAGTAACATTTACCAACAGAAAACCTATTTAAAACAAATTTTGAGGGCCAATGAACATACTTTTTATCTATATGAATAATACAATAGATGTATATGTGTGTGTCTGAAATTAACTGGAAATAGAAATCCTGTATCAAAAATTGCTTAAAACGAGTAAAATCTTTGGGTGGGTAAATAACGCACACAGACATATATAGGAAAGTTGAAATGCAAAATGTTAATCTTAACTTGCCAACATATTTTTCTTTCTGTCCAGATTCAATTGACTTTTTCAAGTTGTTTAATATTAATCTTTCTTGCCTATTTCTCGATAGCTGCATCGGCAGCAAATGTGGCTGGAGCGTTGAGTGTTTTGGTTTCTATTCTCGCTGATGGCAGTCAGGTCATTTTCTTTTTTACTTTTGAAATCACAACGATATACGAGGTAAAATATAATTTGTAATTTCAAATCTAGTTTCAAATAAAGCATGAGAGACTAACGAAAATACTATTTCAGCCTATTTCCAATTGTCTGTCACATTTTAGTTTTGAATTAGCATTTTAATAAATAAATGTGCGAATTGTACAGGCGCACCTAACATACTCCCTTGTTTTTGGTTTGTCAAGTCTTTCTTTAAAATGTCTTTAAAACGATTTTCATTCTTTTGAAATGCATTGTTCCGGAAACATTAACAAACACATCATGGGACAAAACTTGGTAATTTTTGTATATTTCTTTTAGAAATTATGTAATAACAGGGGCAGCCAGTCATGACGCTTTCCTAGGGACCATAACAAGGCTATTATCATCATTTACAATGCACAACTGATTGGGTGCTTCTCGCTCTAACAAGACTTCACGACATTGTAAATATGCTGAGCTTTTTTTTAATACTAAAGAAAAAACTGTGTGATACTATCGAGGTCTCCCCCCCCCAGAATTGTTACGAATAAAAAAAAAAAAACGAGAAAAAGCTATAACAAAAAAGAGAGAATAGAAGAATAGTGGTTATAGGAAGCGTTAAGTATTGAGACATTATGTTGAACAAAGATGGGGATGAAGAATCAGTGCAGTTCCGATCCTGATTGTTAAGTAATTCTTAGTAACAAAGATGGCGGCGAAAATCCAGTACTGTTCCGATCTTGAGTGTTAAGTAATTCCTAGTAACAAAGATGGCTGCGAAGAATCAAGTAGATGCTTGTGACGGAGACGACAGCGAACTGATTGAATCCAAAATTCGACAATTTTTATAGTAACTTTGGAAGCTTTTCATTGGTTGATAATTGGTTGATATAAAAACGATCGTCGAAATCATTGGTGTCATACCCCCCTACCATTAGGGGTCATAAACATTTTAACAGGAAGTGAGCTTAATAGAAAGATAGGAAGCTGTTCACCAAGGCACACAAATGAAGCTTAAATAGGGTTGTTAATCAAGGTGTGTCAGTAACTGAACAAAGGATCGGACAATGAAGGTCAATATATTTGGAGTTAGTTTACGGGCAGTTTTAAGAATGGCAATGTGATTTGCAACAGTTTTATTACGTTTAGTTTACAGAGACTGTCTTGGATTTGTGACAGCTGGGAACAGAGGTCAGCTTAGGATAGGTGGCAGTTTGAAGGTACTTCAAGAGTTATCCGAGAGATTGAAGTTGAAACTGAGCAAGGATAGATGAGGCCGAGAAAATAATTGAGGGCCGATACGACCAGACAGCTAGCGACGGATAACGTTTGAGATTGAGGGTGTTTTTTTTTATATAGCAACATCGCTGTCATAAAACGGGTACTTTGATTCTGGAGTGTTGCAGTGTGATACTATCACCCCTTGCAAAACTGATAGAAATTAAATAAAAGGGAAAACATTAACAAAAGAGGAAATAAGTTGATCAGAAGAATATAGGTTACAGGGAATGAGATTAGTAGAAAGACAATGAAGAGGGAATTGTTCACCAACACAAACAGAAGAAAGCTGAAATAGGAGTGTTAATCAAGGTGTGGCAGTAATTGGGGACAAAATCATGGAACAATAAAGGTAGATATATTTAGAATTTGTTTATGGATAGTTTTAGGGGTGACAATGTGTTCTGCGACAGTTTACGACATTTACCGACACTTTACAGACTCCCTTGGATTTGAGGACAGATGTTGAACAGAGATGAAGGCGAGTCGGGTTTGGAGCAGATCGAGATGAACTGATCACAACTGATGAATACGCCTCCGACAGAAGACATAGATGTGAACCTTAATGTTTAAATTTTTCCTCGCGATAGTGTTACACACGCACCCAGGTAAACAAAATAGAAAAGAGTCAATCAGCAGAACAAAGATTATAGGGAGTGAACTTAATAGAAAGACAATTGAGAGAAAGTTATTCACAAAAGCACACAAAATAAAAGCTTAAATAGGATTGTTAGTCAAGGTTTGGAAGTGATTGTGACAAAGGCCCTAACAAGAGAGATCAATATACTTAAATTTCTTTTAGGAGTAGTTTTAGAAGTAGCAATGAGTTTTACGACAGTTAGGAACAATTTACGAATAGTTTTTTGGTTTGCGACGTTTGACGACAGTTACAGTTGGAATAGAAGGTAGGTCGTGGCTCGGAGCAAGTGGAAATGAGCTGACGCCAACTGACGAGCACGATCTCCACAGAAAACATAGACCTTAGCGCTAAGAGAGTCGTTTCGATCGTGTCGCACACACAGAGTACAGAATGTGATGGAGTCTTGTTTCTCTCGAGTTTGTGTTTGGAGTTGTTTATTTTTTATACTTGTAAACCCGTGCGCGCCTCTTTGGTAATTTTTGTCGAGCGGGAGAGCTCATAATTGCTTGGCCGCATACCAGGTCAAAAGTCCACTCAAGGATAAAGGTTCATCATATTGTCAATTGGATGATGACCAATGCTATGAGAGGATTGGATATGATTGATGGAATAGACAAATTTAATTACAAAAGAGGATAAATATTTGTTCAAACCCTGGACCTGCAAACAATCATGTTGGATTATCTGAAAAGCAGTTACAGGGTATTGTTCCATAGATGGAAAATTCTTAGAGAGAAACGTAGTTCATGAAAGTTCCGTTCGATTTTAGCTATTCAGAAGAAAAAATTAAAAAGGAAAGTTCTTGGTAATAGTTTTAGCTAGACGTGTTCTTGTCGTGGACTTTTCGCAGGAAGGGAAAGTATTGAGGCTCAGTTGAGCGTCTACTATGAAATTTGGTACTTTAACTTCAAGTGTGTATCTATATATGGAGCGAAAACGGCGTTTGAGGAAGATAGCGAAATAATTAATCTGCAATCGATATGGAATCCACGTCTCATATCTATACATTATTATTATTATTATTATTATTATTATTATTATTATTATTAGTAGTAGTAGTAGTAGTAGTCACTAGGAGTTATCACACAAACTATCATAAAAACTCTTTTAAAACAACCTGGAGTCTGAGTGACAACGAGTCTCCCAAGATTTCCAGTGCTTACCACTTCTTTAGATAAAATTTGCGAATTAGTTGGCGTTATCGCAATAGCCGTTTACCATTGATTTCTCGTTGGTAGTGACCATTGGTCTTCACTGGAATTTGGATGGTATAAAGCCCCCCCCCCCCAAGGTGTCAGTTCGACATGGCAGTCTTGTTAAACAGATTGGAGTACGAGAAGATTTCTGAACAAGAGACAAAGCTTTATTCTAGAAAGTACCTGTAAATAAATATCTATTTTTACATTGAAAAAAAAAGGAGTAGGTCGAGTTCTTTTCTTGTCTTTGTTACCTTGAAACGTGTGGGTATCGAGGGTGGGCATGTAACGAATACGTTAGATATGAGCATACTCCAAATAGCCTCTCCACGTGCTTGAAAACAAAATTCAACCAATTATCACGATCTTGCGGAAGATTTTCAGTTGTGAGCAGTAGCGTGGCAGTCTCAACACTTATCTGGTTGACCTATTTATTGAGTTATCGTCATCTTTAATTTAATCTCTTTTATATGATTTCTTTATATAGCTGGAGTCTGGTAGCCGGGAAATATATCCAAACCACATTTACCTCTGTTTTTTTTTTTTGTTCAAATAATTGTGTTGATGGATCTGTTAATAGTGTTCCTTTTCATGTTATCCGCATTTCCTCGTCTACTTCTGAAAATTACTCCAAGTATAATTCTTAAACATTTCATTTGAAAGACGTTCACCTTTACCTCATGCTACGTCGTCACAGTCCATGTTTTACTCGCATATTCATCATATACATACATTATACTTATATTATACATTATATTATATTTAAAAACAATATGTGTGTGTGTGTGTGTGTGTGTCTGTGTCTGTGTCTGTGTGTGTTATTTGTTTTTGTGATACGTTTTGAATGAATTCAATTATTTACGAAAGTGCATTTTTACCTAAATGCGAGTTGGGAATACCTCAAGGTATATATATTGTTTTTAAAATATAATTATCCACTGACACGTGTTTCGTCGTCTACGATTCATCAGAGTGGCTGAATTTAGCGAAATCGGGACCCCACGGTAATGAGCCTGAACTCTTTATCCGCTGGTCTATCTCGCCGACTGTTTCGATATATCGCGATTTATTTAGATGTTATTTGTTTTATATATATATATATATATATATATATATATATATATATATATATATGCATACATATATATATATCAATTTGATAAGAACGTTCTTGCAATTTTTTACTTAGTTTCAGAGGAACATATCTCGGCTCAAAACTCGGTCAAGGAACAGCTCGTTCTTGTTGAATAAAAGAAGGGTAGATGACACTTCATTACGGCGTTATAAAAAAAACAGTTCGAATAAATTTTTAAAAATGTGAAAGTTATTTTCAGTTAGAGACAGATTAAAGGTATAAGAAGCTTCGATAACTTTTTCCCCCAGTTTTTAGTTCTAAATTATATATATATATATATATATATATATATATATATATATATATATATATATAGTGCAGGCAAAAAGAAAGTCCGCACTTGTAATTTTTTCAAAAACTACATTTTATGTAACTGTTTAAACAACCTATACATCATGTGATTCGCATTTTATTCCTCTATAATTTTACCTGTTCATATTTGACTATTAATTGAAATATTCTAGTGTTCACGTCAATTTAAAGAAATAACTTCAAATTGAGGAGGCAAGAAGAAAGTCCGCAGCAACCAATTTTCTTAAAACCAGCTTAAATTATCGCCCCTAAATCAGTTTAAAATATTCACCAACAGGCAACAAAGCATCTCTAATCGTAATTGTTGTTGTTCCAGGTTATACAACGCAATATTTAGTCCATATGCCACAACTTTCTCTTTGTGATCGTCAGGAGCTCATTAATCTCCACCTTTCTGCTTTATCCAATAGAGAAATCGGCCGCAGATTGAAATGTGATGAGAAAACGACACGAAAGACAGTGCAAAAGCACCAAAACACCGGCAGTCTTCGTGATGCCTCTAAATCTAGTCATACTAGAGTTATTTCTAACAGGAAAGCCAATGCTATCAATGTCTGCAGCCTAAGAAACAGATTTGAAACGCCTCCCCAAACCCAATAACAGTGCAATCTTGTTTAAAAAAAGTGCTCTTTTTCTACTGTCAAGAACAGATTAAAGGAATATAATTTGCGAAGATATGTTGCAAGACGCAAGCCAATGATTTCTGTAAAGAACACAAAGTGCCGTCTGGACTTCGTCAGATGCAATGAAGCCCATGACTCTTCATATTGATCAAAAGTGCTTTTTAGCGACAAAAGAAAGTTCAATAGGCTAGGCAGTGATTGCAGGCAGTACGTCCGTCGGAGGAAAGACGAAGAATTAAATTTAGATGGTCAGTTTCAACGATACAAGGTGGTGGAGGTTCAGTTTTGGTGTGGGACATTATTAGTACCAATGGTTCAGGGCCTATAGTTCGATTGCAAGGTCGAATTAATTCGACCAAATACATTAAATACATTAATACGTTGACTGGGCATTTTCTACTCTACTTTGGTCGGAGTTTAGATCATAATCTCATCTTCATGCAGGATAATGCTTCCATTCACACAGCTGACAATGTCAAGAGGTTCCTGGAAGAGCATGATCTTCCGTGTTTGGATTGGCCTTCACAATCTCCGTGCCTCAATCCTATCGTAAACGTATTGCATTACATAAATCAACAGCTACGCAGTGATAAAATTTCAAATTTGGAAAAACTTTGGATAAAAATTAAAGAAAAGTTGGATGCCTTTTCCCCGGAGTACTAGTACAGTATAATGTAAGGAATTCCCAAAGATTGCAGGCTGTCAAATTGCAGAAGGGCTATGGCTACTAAATATGAACTAGTCCATTGTGTTCCTGTTGTATATGTGTTGCATTAATGACCTAAACTTACATTTAAATAACAATTTTCCATTGTGCGGATTTGTTTTTTGCCTTCTCAATTTGAAGTTATTACTTTAAATTGACGTTAACACTAGAATATTTTTATTAAAAGTCAAATATGAACAGGTAAAATTATAGAAGAATAAAAGGCCAATCAAATGAGGTATAGTTTGTTTAAACAGTTACATAAAATTTAGCTTAAATTTGCAGATTTTTACAAAATTACAAGTGCGGGCTTTCTTTTTCCGCCTATATATATATATATATATATATATATATATATATATATATATTATTAAATAAAATAGACGCTTTTTGTCTATTAAATCTATTTCTGATTCTTTCCAACTTTCGAATAGCAGTATTCTCTTTTCGCAGGAAATGGCTATGTAATCGCCATATTTATCGACTACTTTCCTCTTCAGGATTCATCGTTAGGGATAGATTAATCTAACTGGTTTTTAACAATTTATATATATACTAGCCAGCCGCCTGGCATTGTCCGGTTGTAAAATACGCTTAAATATATTTTGATTAATGCAGATTTCGTATTTATTATTATACTAGCAGGACCTGTTACTTGGCGTTGCCCAGCTGATGCTGCCCCCCCCCCACACTCGGGAAAAATTAAAGTACGGTCGTTTTTGGTGGCCAACTGCCAACCTACTCATGTTAAAAATGGCTTTCGAAACACCGCAAACCTCCTTCGACATTCGAAAAATACTTGTCTCTATCAAATTTAAATGAGATTTTCATAATCAGCATAGTCGAAAACCGATAAAAGTCATCATGTTAAAGAAAATTGTGGGGGTGGAGCTAATATACAAATTTACTCACACAAAAAAAAACAAAACAAAGTTACTGTCTTTCATATACAGCGATGCGAATGGGTTAATATGTTTAATTTTGTTGTTTTTTTTTTGTGACAGTAATCGGTTAATATGTTTTTTTTTTCTTTTATTTTTCAACACGATTGTAATTGGTAGAGTTCGACAACAATTGGTTAATATGTTTAATTTTGTTTTTGTTTTTTAGCGACGCCAATCCGTTAATATGTTAATTTTCTTTGTTTGTTTTTTTCGGGCTTCATTTAGTTAAAGTTCGTCTGACTTCTACTTCCTATTCTATTGTTCCGTTTTGTATTGAGTGGCGCACATTTTCTTTCGTGATTATATGCTGAATTAATAGTTGAGCTTATCTTAACGCATTTACCCTGACGATTCCCTACAGGGGATACAATGCTAGATACTGTGTAACTTAATTGCCATATATTTCCATAACTTATTACCAACCTCTACTCACGCATTGAGCACTGTTGAAGTAAATACAGAAAATCGATATTACATCGTATATACACACAAACACACACACAACCATATATATATATATATATATATATATATATATATATATATATACATATAATCATAGTTATCTACACTCAACTGTTTCGTCATATCACGACTCATTGTGAATAAAATCAACAAGTATATCAACGTAGAGAGTTCAAATATATGCTCACTCAATTGAGATATTTCTGCATCTATTGCAATAAATACTTTTCACGTTTACACAACTGGTTTCTAAGTTTTTAGGTATATGAAGAAAGTATGACTTTTAAAAAGATGAAATACGAATTTAATGAATATTTTTTTACATTTTTAAGTGCAGATTTTGATCGAAATAACAAAGGTGTGTTACTCTAAGCATAATCGATATGAGACATTATTTAAACAGGCGACAGTAGATAAATAGATAATGGAAGTACTTACTTCGATAGCAAGCACCTGTCATTTGCTACAGGGATATTTTTTAGAAAAGTAGATTGCAAATTCATACGAGATGTGAAAATAAAAGCCTGCCTATCTGTTACATCTGAAAGTACACACACACACACACACACACACACACACACACACACACACACACACACACACACACACACACACACACACACACATATATATATATATGTGTGTGTGTGTGTGTGTGTGTGTGTGTGTGTGCGCGCGTGTGTGTGCGTGTAAATTCATCTTAGTCTTTCTCGCTTTCTTTCTCTCTCTCTTGCTTTCTCTTTCTGTCTGTCTGCCTGACTGTCTGTCTCCCCCTCTCTCTCTCTCTTTATATATATATATATATGTATATATATAAATATGTATATATATATATGTGTGTGTGTGTGTGTGTGTGTGTGTGTGTGTGTGTGTGTGTGTGTGTGTGTAAAGTTAACTTGAAAAAATTTTATTTTTCGAAAGGAAAGGGCTAATCTGTCTGAATAGATCAAGCTTTATCCCGAACAATTCATAAGAAAAGATAGGGGATAATAAGTCACATTAGAATATTATTACATTATCATGTCAAAAAGGTTGAGGGTGATTACAATGAGTGAAAGGGAAATGATGGGGGGCGTATACATACACAGGCGGGAAAAAGAAAGTCCGCACTTGGTATTTAAAGAAAAAAAACTTCCAATTTAAGATAAATTTAATGTAACTGTTTAAACAAACTATCCCTCATTTAGTTCGCCTTTTATTCTTCTATAATTTTAACCGTTCATATTTGGCTTTTTATTGAAATATTCCAATGTTCACGTCAAGTTAAAAAAATAATTTCGGATTGAGAAGGTAAAAAGAAAGTCCGCACAATGGAAAATTGTTATTTAAATGTAACTTTAGGACATTAATGCAACACCAATACAACAGAAACACAATGAACTAGTTAATATTTAGTAGCATAACCCTTCTGCAATTTGATAGCATGCAATCTTTTGGAAATTCCTTGAATTAGACTATAGAAATTCTCAGGGGAAAGGGCATCTCACTTTTCTTTAATTTTTGTCCAAAGTTCTTCCAAATTTGAAATGTTATCATTGCTTAGCTGTTGCTGGATGTAGGTTGCTTGATGTAATGCAATACGTTTACGATAGGATTGAGGTATGGAGATTGTGCAGGCCAATCCAAACACGGAAGATCATGCTCTTCCAGGAACCTCTTGACATTGCCAACTGTGTGAATGGAAGCATTATCCTGCATGAAGATGGAATTATTATCCAAATTTCGACCAAAGTAGGGTAGAAAATGCCCAGTCAATGTATTAATGTACTTGGTCGAATTAATTCGACCTTGAAAGCGAACTATATTATGCCCTGAACCATTGGTACTAATAATGTCCCACACCAAAACTGAACCTCCACCATCTCGCAGCGTTGAAACTGAGAAGCTTGGATTAAATTCTTCGTCTTTCCTCCGACGGATGTACTGCCTATCATCATTGCCTATCCTATTGAACTTGCTTTCGTCGCTCAGAAGCACTTTTGACCAATATGAAGAGTCATGATCTCCATTGCATCTGACGAAGTCCAGACGGCGCTTTCTGTTCTTTACAGAAATCTTATGGGCTTGCGTCTTCCAACATATCCTCGCAAATTATATTCCTTTAATCTGTTCTTGACAGTAGAAAAAGAGCACTTTTTTTTAACAAGATTGCGCTGCTGTTGGATTTGGGGAGGCGTTTCAAATCTGTTTCTTAGGCTGCGGATCTTGATAGCATTGTCTTCCCTGTTAGAAGTTACTATAGTGCGACCAGATTTAGGTGCATCATGAATACTGCCGGTGTTTTGGAGCTTTTGCACAGTCTTTCGTATCGTTTTCTCATCACATTTCAATCTGCGGCCGATTTCTCGATTAGATAAAGCAGAAAGGTGGAGATTAATGAGTTCCTGACGATAACTAAGAGAAAGTTGTGGCATATGAACTAAATATTGCATTGTATAATCTGGAACAACAACAATTACGATTAGAGATGCTTTGTTGCCTGTTGGTGAATATTTTAAACTGATTTAGGGGCGGTAATTTAAATGAGGTATAGGTTGTTTAAACAGTTACATAAAATTCAGCGTAAATTTGCAGTTTTTGAAAAAATTACAAGTACGGACTTTCTTTTTGCCGGCAGTACATATATATATATATATATATATATATATATATATATATATATATATATATATATATATATAGTGAGTAGTAGAAGTATTTGGTACATTGGCTTTTTTCGTATTTCTTAAGAAATATTAAGTTAATTTGAATGAAATTTACACTCAATTTTTGAACAGATATTATCTATGTAAAAATATAACGGAAATGATGATATGCTTTGTTGACAAATATTTATTAACAAAAACTCAAATTACGCATATGCAAATGTATTTAACACATTTATTAATATTTAGTTGTATATCCTCTGTTCCTTACAGCCTCCAAACGCTTTCCATAATTGCCTACTAGTTTCTTACAAGCACTTGCTGGTAGTTTCAACCATTCTTCTTCACAAACTTTCAATTCCTTGATATTCTTGGGATCTCTTGCATGCACCTTTAACTTCAAAGTTTTCCGCGGATTTTCGATGGGATTTATGTCGGGGGACTGGTTAGACCACTGTAGAACACCACTCCAATTATGCTTAAACCATTTCATAGCTAATGCTATTGTTCTTAGGGATCATTTCTTGCTGGAAAATAAAGTCACGACACAATCCTAAACCTCCAACACTCTTTAACAGATGAGTTGACAAAACTTTTCTGTGTTTTGCTGCATTCATTTTTCCCTTCTATTCTATGATTTCCATTCTCCAACTCCATTTGAAGAAAAACAACCCCAGATCATCACACTTCCACCTCCAAATTTTACAGTGGGATTGGTATTAGATGGTTTAAATTCTGCGCCCTTTTTCTCCATTACACGGGTGCGCATGTTTCTTCAGAAAAGCTCAATTTTTATTTCATCTGAAAAATAACTTTGTTCTACAAGTCATCCGATTCATATTGATATTCATAAGCAAATTTCAAACCACCTTTCACGTGTCTACAACTCAACAATCGGGCCTTTCTCGGTGATCTCGAATACAGGCCTGTACGATTCAATGATCTCTTGATTTTGTCCTTGCTTACTTCAATACCTGCTTCCTGCAAATCCTTCTGAATTTCTGAACGAGTCAGAAATCGTTCTTTATTCACGTTACGCGCAATGTAATGAACAGTAACGTAATTTAATTTACGTGGCCGACCACTTCTTAGAAGATTTTTAGAATTACCATCCGTTGTTTTCCAATTTCTCACGAGAGCCCCACCTGTACTCATCACCAAATTAAGTTCTGAAGCTATTTTCCCGTATCCCTTTCCATCTTTATGCCTTGCTATGATTTCCTGGAGCATAGCATTAGTCAATTCCTTTGTTTTAACCATATTAAAACAGTAATGAAAGAAGGAACCTGCGCAGTGTCTGAGAGCTGTTATCAACTGCCCTGTAAGAAGCCGGAATCCTGGGGTGCCTTCTAATTGGTTGAAATATTTTAGCTATATTAAATGACTGCTTAAGAATTAAATTTCTGATTGGTTGAAATATTGTAGCAAACGCGTTTACAGCAGATCTTATATATATACTAGCAGGGGTGTCCGACGTTGTCCGGTCGTAAAATACGCTTAAATATAATATTATATTTACGCAGATTTCGTATTCATTATTATAGAATCAATTATTTCATATAATATTGGACCCAATAAGTAGTCGTGATTAAAAAAAAATGATTTGATTGCCATCAACGAGAATCGAAATCGAAACTAAAACATAACAAAACAGTTTCATGATTGCAACTATGCCTATGAGTTAAGTTCAGTCTGACGTTTATTGGTACTCAATATGGTTGGGCTGTGGAAAAGAGTGTGAATTTTATTAAATATAAGCTTGTTTCCGTGACAATGGTTTTGATAGACAAGATGCAAGCAAGGGCGTTCGGACGGTTCAAAGAGTTTTATAATTATAGTAGATTACTCGTGACCCGTTGGGTCATTATATATTATAGTTAGCTATGAAATAGTAAGTATACAGGATTAATTATTAGAAGTGAAAGTGAGTATACAGAATTAATGTATAAACGAGCAAAAATTTAATGCACGCGCGCGCGAAAATAAACATGGCGACCAGTGATGGTTTGGTTTGGTTTGGCTGTTTTTGTTTTACGGTATATCAATCCTTTTGAGGTTATTTAATGCCGAATTAAGTGATTTTGAAGAAAAAAAGTTTTTAATAGAATATATCTATTTTTTTCAAGTCGGTTTCTATTCAACCCATAGTTGGGACCCTAACAGGTACTACCACCCGGGTCAGAGTGGACCTGGGAGCAATGGCAAGTAAAGGGTGGCTCTACATTTCCCAAAGTATGCATGTTGGGGCCTCACCATCGGATATAGTTTAAGGTCATATCCAGGATCGCGACCAGTGAAAACGACACGGAATACATTGGATAATAAAGGTCTTAAGAACGTTGCACTTAATTAAATGAAAAATCCTTTATATAGAGAGGGTGTAATCCGTTGAAAAAATTGAAAAACGACGAAAAGAAAAAATACAAGGAGGGAGTGTGCATTAGACAGGTCCACTCTAGTTTCTTTTATGTGTGTGTTAACTGTCTTAAAAATATCGGAAATAATAATTAATCAAGTAATATTTAACGGTGAGACTTTTTTAAAGCAAATCTTTAAGAAAAAAAGTCCCCCACATAGTTTTCGTTTCTACGTATTTTTAAAATGTTTGGAACTTATGACACCACCTCATCCACCCTGTTACCTCTTTTTGCCCCCCCACACCCCGCAACCAAATTTGAAAAAAAACATACTAACGATTACATGTCTCCTTTACCACTAAATGACCAAGAAGTGGGTGCTCATTTTACGTTAAATCCTTCAGTCTAAAATGTTAATTTTTTATTATTTTATACAATTCCTTCATTTAAAGACTATTGAAATGTATTTATAAAGTAGATTTATATTTCGTTTTAGGAGATATATTGGGTTCGTATAATTCAGTAATTTTTTCATATACCAATGTATTTTAAGCCAAAAAGACATGGCTTAAAAAGTAAGCTACAAAATTATCATATTTCATAATTGAGCATTAATATACTGTATTAACAAAACCAAGACTTCAAAAAAGGAATCGGTAGCAAAAAAAAAAAGTGTATTTCATTGTAAGTTACAATTGTTTCAATACCGGTTGGACAATTTCAAGCATTATGGCGTTTGAAAATCTTCACATAGCCAGCCTTTCTTCAGACTTCTTGAATAAAAAACACTTAACAATAAAACATTATTTAAAGAAATTCCCCTTAAAGGAAATGAAGCATGCAAAAACGTTTATTCTGGACGTATCCTTTGTCAAAAGCTTATTTAAATATTAATATTTCACCTAATTTTCGTATCCTTATTTAAAAACCTGCCATAAGAAGTTTCCACAAAAACCCGTAGCCATTTAATATATTTTAATAATACTATTTATTAAAGTCCTAAATTAGATTTCTATATTTCTTCATTTCATATAATTATTTTTTTTTAAATATTTTTTTAATTTTATTTTTATATTTATAAAAATTTTATTTTTATATTTATAATATGGCCAGAATAACCTAGCTATAACCTTACGATTATTTTTAGTTTCGTATTCGCCCAATGGTGGCTTCAATGTTTACAAAATATCGATTATTTTATTACTTAGATTTAAGACCAGTTTTAGGTTAATATTTTATTAAATAGGGAAATAAAGAATGACATTACTTTATATTTATTAATCCTCATGTAACATTACAAGTTAGGGATCCTATTCTATTTCTTATTATTTAATATTTTATTATTCTCTTTCGTTCTAGTCTATTGTGGTTCTCGATAGTTGTGAAAACCTAACTACGAAGGGGGATAATCTATCATGTTATTAATTTTCCAAACATTAATTGAAAAATCATGTGGAAAACAGGTCGTCGTAGATACGTATAACAGTTAAAGGGAGACAACTAGGCCGTTTGATGTTTCAAGTCTAGTAAATACTAAAACGCGTCTATGATTTATTAATTAATTTAATTAAACAGATACAGAAAAGGCTATGATAGCTTATTTAACAAATTAAGAATTTAAAGTATATTTTTAATCTTAAAGCTGATTATATACCCACGGGTTTAACATACATCTGCCATCCATCCATAATTTACTGGGGTTATTCATGGCTCCAAAATCAAAATTACAATTCGTGCATTGTGTTCTTGGATACCTAAATAAAATGATATATATCATCATAATAATTATTCTGACAACAAAAAATGGATAAAAAAACATTTAGAACATTTTAGTATTTAGTTGTAGTAGTTTTGATGGTGAAATACCAGGTACCGTTTCCAGATCAATAAAACAACTTAACGATAAACTAGCAATTATTAAAAAATTAAATTAGCAATAAGTGGATTGGAAATTAATTGATATTGTTCTCTGACAACTAAAGTTTGTAGAATCCCTGCTGGTTGATTTACTCGTGTTCTAAATGTTTTTATCCACAAATTCAAGTCAGAGATGGCTTCTATTCTACCGACCGATGTTAATCCTGCACTGGTGATTCCCGAAAGGATGAAGCACTAGTCTGTGTGTGGATTTAATAATTATTATCGTAAATAATATATATATATATATATATATATATATATATATATATATATATATATATATAACCATGAAAAAAATTTCATTGTAAATAACTGCTGATCCGTACAATGATATTAAGACCATCTTTAATTCTTAGAAGTAAACTAATGCAGTGATTGAAGTGTTAATTGACTTCGAAGCAAATGAGTTTTTAAATGAAGGGTTTGGGAATGAAAGTTGTTTTGTTTCTATAGTTTTAAATCTATTTATTATATCTATAAAAGGGAGAACGTGTGCATGAGAGAGAGGGGGGCGACAAAGAGAGAGAACATTTCTCAACCTATATACTCAACGAATTTTTGATCTAGAGATTTGAAATTTGATATACATGGTATTCAGGCACGTGGAAAACTTTTTAATCGGTTTTCATCCCGGAAAAGTTCTACTAAGGGGTCAAAACTGAAAAATTGCTACTTGACACGCCGTGTTTAGGTTTTGGCTCGTGTATTTCTTTTTACTCACAAGAAGTAAACTGTTTAGAAAAAAAACATAATGCTCCTATGCAAATGTCTCTGTTTCTTTACGTATGTTTTACTTCATTTTTTAAAGGAATTTAATGGTACATTTAATACTGAGCAACGCCGGCTCCATCTTCTTATATATATATATATATATATATATATATATATATATATATATATATAAATAAGGGAGTAGTCCCCAACAATGTGTATTTTTTAACATTATTTTATTATTCCGTGTCTTGGTTTTTCATTGAGAATTATGTTTGGATCATTGTAATAATGTTTTTAAGTCATTGAAATCGTTTTTACGCGCGTTTCAGACGTTCTGTGAAGCGTCCTCGTCAGAAATTATTTTCAAATGTGTCGGAGATGTGAAAATGGCAATTTTCGTAGTTAATTTGAAGTTTGTCCAAGGGGTGGAGGCTTGTAAGTGTTTATTATTCATTGGCATGCTCAATTTTTATTACTCTTTTATTGGGCTAGTCGAGGGAGGCCGCTGACCTGGTTGTAGTCGCTCTCTCTTTCTGCAAATGTTTTTTCTTTTCCTTTAGGGTGGGGTAGTGTGTGTGTGTGCGCGCACGTGTGTGTGTGTTTGTGTGTGTGTGCGCGCGTGTGTGTGTGCGTGTGTGTGTGCGTGTGTGTGTGTGCGTGTGTGTGTGTGTGCGCGTGTGTGTGTGTGTGTGTGCGTGTGTGTGTGTGTTTGCTTTTATTGGTTTGGGAATGTGTATATTGTTTTATAGTGTTATGAGGTTATTTGCTTCCTTAGGAAGGCGACTGTGATCCGAGGTCGTTACTAATGTGTATGTGTGAGGAGGGGGGACCAGCTCTTCTGAAATAAGGGTAGGGGTGCTTTCATTCTATTTTGATATCTATTTTTTAGATTCTTGGATTTTAGTATTGTGATTTTTCGTTTTAGTCTTTTCGGGTATTCCTTATATTATGTTTGTTTAGAAAGAGGGGTGTATTTAAAATATGTATAGGGGATTTTTAATGTTTCTATTTATTTGTCTCCCCATGTGGGTATGGCCAGACCCAGGATCGGTTCCTAGTGTGGGGAAGATTTTGTTCCCCAGAGGGGGGGGGGCATTGGAGGGGGTATAGGTATGGGAGGGGGATGATAGAAGGGATGATAGTTGTTTCAGTCATGAGGGGGTTCTCCTCCACTGACTGAGGAGGGAGCGAGGTGTTGGAACAGATATTATACTATGGTTCTAGGTGTTTCCTAGTGTTGTTGGTTTCGAGGTTAAGTAGGATTGGTATTGTTCAGTGCGTTGTATTAGAGATAGGGGTGTTATGTCTGTGTGTGGTTGTATGCGTGCACGTGTGTGTGTTTTAATGTGTCGGTTCTGATTTATGTGTGGGTGTGTATATGTGTATGTGTATGGATGTGCATGCGAGTGTACCTTGCATTTCATGTTGTTTGTATGATGATATAAGGCTCTATTCAGTTCAGGAGTGAATCTGATGATGAAGTTTTTTTTCCTGTGTAAGTAAATAAAAATAATTGTCTGTTTGGAAGATTGGCATTATTTTGAAGCTGTTTCCACTGCATGTGTGTACTTGTTTTGAAGCATAGAGATGTCTGTTATCTGCAATTTTGATGTTGCTCTTATGTAAGGCCACTCTATTGCTGAAATTTTCGGTGGCGCCTTTGTAGGATTTGTTGCATGTTGTGCATCTTAGTGCATATACTACATTTCTGGAGGTGCAATTTAGATCCGTTTTTATTTTGAATGTTAGTGCTGGGTTTTTGAATGTGTATGTGTTACCTTCTATTATATATATATATATATATATATATATATATATACTCTTTCTTTGTTTTTACATACGCAGTAATATGTTGCTACACAGTCATGAGCATGTTTCGATCAGTTAGTTACCATTAACTAGACAACCTCTTCAAGCGATACAGCTTATATGAAAGGGAAGTTTGCAATGCTAGGTCTTCCTCGTCACAGGAAGTTAATATCAGGAGGTTCCGTCAAATGTTGTAAAAAATGAGGTTTTATTGTATATAAGTAAGATCCAATAGTGGTGCGGATTTGAGTCTGTGTTGAGATATATGAAAAAATGGGAAATGTGCGGGGTTAAGGATCGAAAAAGATGTAATGGAAGACTAGAAAGGTATTCGTGTGCGTGTGTGATGGCCGCCCTAAATCTTAAATATACTAGTGTGTATAGGTTCCAACAGTGGGGGAATGTGGATTTGACATATTCATGCTAAAAAAAGGGTTTCAAAT
>NC_136505.1:33118737-33183737 GCF_053919585.1 Euprymna scolopes | reverse complement strand
CCTCAGAAGACATTTGTCTTTTCAGTTCGCCTTTTCATCAAGATGGAAGTGGCTTCATCTGAAGTTCAAAGGATGTTAAGGAAACGTGGTGTCTCCTCGATCTTGTCAAGCATCTTGACTGCCATAGCCCTCCCCTGCTTCTTGTCTAAGACTGTAAGGGTCTGCAGCGTTTGTATTCTGTATGGGTAAGCCCTGATATCGTTCATCAGCATTCTCCTGCAAGTCTCACGGGACATACCGAGGGACTGACTTCGCTTACGCACAGAGCTTTTCGGACTCTGCTGGAGAGACTCTCTCACTCTTTCAACCAGATCGGCTGTTCGTTTCTTGGGACGTCTCGAGTAGCTTGGATGGTTCTCTCTGGCAGCGTTGAGGTTCTCCACGGTCCCATACTTCTCGAAGTGGTCCACCCAGTTCTGAATTCTGCTTTTGGATGGAGCCTTTTCACATTCGAATTGACGCATGAAACTATCCTGGGTTTTCTTAAACGAGCCTGTCTTGTAGTAACGTTTAACACAGTGTATTCTTTGTCCCAGCTCCCACTGGGGTCTTAGTGTACTCGCGGTCGTTGATTTTGCCATGTCCTGTAAAATAATGGCATTATATATATATATATATATATATATATATATATATATGCATATATATATTTATATATATATATATATATATATATATATATATATATATATATATATATATACACAGGAATCACTAAACAGAAGCTTTCTGTTATTTTTAACAATGTCTGCCTGAATATATATATATATATATATATATATATATATATATATATATATATATATATATAGGTTTAATAAAGTATGTTGAGAAACACTTTAGCAGAGATAAAAACATATCTATTATTCGGAAAAGAAACACAAATGCACAAATAGGTGAACATCCTTAATCTGTGGAGTTTCGAAGAAATTCTTTCCTTCTTGTCAGAGGAGAAGAGTTAGCAAAATGCATAACGAAATTTTGCCTGTAAAGTATTTAAAGAAACTAAGTATGAAAAGGTTCATACTAGCGAGAAAATGAAATATTATATATACACACACACACACACACACACACACACACACACACACACACACACACACACACACACACACACACACACACACATATATCTTACATGTTTATATGTAATTTAACTACTTACGACAATGATTACATATAAACAAATAACACGCAACTAGCTGTACTTTGTCGCGGTTTGCTGTGGCTCAATTTGGTGTAATGGAAAATCTAATAAAAAGAGAAAATGCATGTTTCTTATATTCTCAAAAAAAAAAGTGACAAAAAAGACGAAAATGAAAAAAATGGTACTCTTGCAGAATCTGACCCGGATCCTCAGGAGTTTCCATCAATCATGGCTTGTGCTCGACCAGCGATCATTGGATTAAGCCGAACGTTGCTAAAATGTTGAAACGGTTAATCAAGGTAAGGTAAGTTGCGTTTCTACATAACTGGATATTTTTTAGTGTTTTTATTTAATGTAAAATGTTTAATCGGCCCGAAGAACACACTGTGTTTATCGATGTATTTGAAAAAGACAAATGTTCGTAGGCTCTGTTGGATACGTTTAGTTTGGGAAAATAAGTAAAAAACTAAAAAAAAAAAAAAAAAAAAACTATACAAAACAGTGTCAGAAACTCACTGAATATATCTTACCGTGACTTAGGCTGGCATATTCGGTGGGTTTCTGACTGTATTTTGTATAGTTTTTTTTAGTTTTAACTTATTTTCCAAAACAACGTAATCAACAGTGTCCGCCACCATTTGTATTTTTCAAATACACTGATAAACACTGGTTTTCGAGCCGACTAAACGTTACATTAAATAAAAAGGGTTTGTATTACTAAACACAGATTCGAAAAAGTTGTCGAAAATAAATATATAACAAATAAATGTTATCAAAGGCAAGATAAGTAACTTTTCTGCCTAACTCGATAATATTTTGTGTTTTTATTTAATGTAAAATGTTTAATCAGTTCGAAAACATGCAATGTTTATCGGGATATTTGAAAAATGCAAATGGCGGCAGACTGTGTTGAACACATTAAGTTTGGGAAAATGAGTTAAAACTAAATAAACTGTAAATAATACTGTTAGGAACTCACTCAATATATGTTACCGTGACATAGGCTGATATATATTCGGCGGTTATTTAACAGTATTTTGTATAGTTTTTTACATTTTAACTCATTTTCCCAAACTTACTGTGTTTAATACAGAGTCTGCCGCCATTCGTCATTTTAAAATATAGCGATAAACGCTGCGTTTTACAAGCCGAAAAACATTTTACATTAAATAAAAACACTAAAAAAATTATCCAGTTTGGTAGAAAAGTAACTTATCTTGCCTTTGATAACATTTGTTATACATTTGTTTTCTGACAACTTTTTCGAATCTATGTGTACAGTAATACAAACCCAATAAAAACACTAAAAATTATCCAGTTAGGTAGAAAAGTAACTTATTAAAAATATTTACTTGTTATATATATATATATATATATATATATATATATATATATATATATATATATATCTTTTATGTAATTTAACTACTTACGACAGTGATTACATATAAACAAATAAACTGCAAAAGAATCTGCCGCCTAACAACTTCTACAGCATTTCGAGGGATTATTTCATTGCAAAGCAAGTTGTTAAATCTAAAAAAAAATGCAGACAAGGCCTCTTGTCAATTTATATGTTGTTGATTAAAACGTGAACACTCGCAGTATTAACAAGAAAGGTCCTCTTCGTGAGCTGGAAAATTTTTGAAATATTACTTTTTTTTTTAAGTGCTGATGAAGCCAAAGTTGTGCAAAGTATAATTTGATGAACACTTATATTCTTATATTCCAATATCGAGGGCTGCAGCAATTGTATACAAGATGTTACCAATAATAAGCAAAATTTCTGAATATGAGTAAATACTTACGCGTCTATTCCTTTCAACGTGATATCTATCTCTCTCTCTCCCCTCTCTCTCTATATATATATATACATATATATATACATATATATACATATATATACACATATACATATATATACCTATATATAAATACATATATATACATATATATGCATATATACATATATATATATATACATATATTCACACACACACACACACATATATATATATAAATATATATATATATATATATATATATTGTGTATATTTAGGCAGCATTTTCTCATTTAGACACATATTATTGAATAGCACGGAATTATTCTGTTTTACAATTTTCCTTTTTATCTTCTCCGAATAGTCCTTTTTGTGTTTTTTTCGAAATTGTATATGTTGGATCCATAATCGCGAGCGCTTTCGACAGAAGTAGTTCTATCATCCTCAGGCATGTGACAACACCAATATATAACTTCACTAAAAAAATCAACAAACTCATCACACCGTATTTACCTTGTAAATATAGTGTAAAACCTACGGAAGAACATGCAGATTCTACAAGTAACTAAAATCGATAATAAAATCACCGCCTCTTTAGATGTTGAAAATCTGTTTACAAATATACCAGTGAACGAAACCATTGAAATTATCATAAAGAACATATATAACAATCCAACCCTTCCTCCACTTAAAATGAGTTCAGTAATCCTAAAAAAATTATTAGTAATGTGTACAACTAAAGTCCCATTCTTTGATCATCTGGGAAATATATACACACAGGTGGATGGCGTGGCAATGGGTTCCGCATTGGGACCAACATTTAGTAATTTTTATATGGCTGATCTAGAAAACAAGGTATTTAATTTAATAGAGAAACCTTCTATTTACGTTCGATATGTAGACGATATACTAATTCTTGTCAATAACACAGAGGAAATAGAATATTTAAAGGGTATCTTTCAGAATAATTCAGTTCTTAACTTTGCATATGAATTAAGTACTAATAATAAAATCTCGTTTTTAGATTTCTCATTAACTCTAGTAGCGATGAATTTATCACCTCCGTTTTTAAAAAACCTACATCCGTTAATTCCTGTATTTTAAATTTTAAAAGTGAATGTCCATTCCGCTATAAAACGAATATAATAAAGAATCTTATACACCGTGCAAAGGTGATTTCCTCCAGCAAAAAAATATTCTTTAATGAATTAAAAAATAATAAACAAGTGTTAGTAAATAATCAATTCCCTAACTCTCTTGTAGATAAAGAAATAAAACTAGCCATTAGTAATTTGAATCAGATTAGTAATATTCAAGAAAATTATCAACCTGTTAATATATATTACCGTAACCAGTTACACAAAAACTCAAAAATCGATGAGAGTATTCTTAAAAATATAATCCGTAGATATGTGGCTCCCAAAAACAATAAAAAAAAATTTATTATATATTATAAAAAAATACAGACAACAAGACTTGTAATGAAAAACAACATTTCGCAAACAAATGACCTCTTGGAAAGGACCAATATAGTTTACAAATTTAGCTGCCCAATAGGAGAGTGTATCTCCAATATTAGAAGATATGTTGGTTCAACAACTAACACATTGTCGCGAAGATTGACTCTCCGCCTATCTGACTCTAGCTCCATATCACAACATTTGAAGTATTGCAGAGTGAGAAAAATGTAAATAGGCTAAGAATACTCGAAGCATTTTACATTAAAACAAAGAAGCCTCAAATAAATAATATTAATTATGAGTGCAGCCGGAACATTTTGAAATGTTTGGGATAAATCTTTGAATATGTATATATGTGTGTTTGTATATATAAATGTGTTTAATATATGTAAAAAAAAAGTCCGCCCACTTAACTTGTAACAAATTACCACGTGACTAGGAAAAATATATATATAAGTAAATTAAAAAGCAATTTCTATATTTATTTCTATAATATGCCTGAGGATGATGGAAGTACTTCTGTCGAAAGCGCTCGCGATTATGGATCCAACATATACAATTTCGAAAAAAGCACAAAAAGGACTATTCGGAGATTGGAGAAGATAAAAAGGAAAATTGTAAAACAGAATAATTCCGTTCTATTCAATAATATTTGTATATATATATATATATATATATATATATATATATATATATATATATATATATATATATATATATATATATATATATATATATACTAGCAAAAGTACCGTCGCTGACTGGGTTCAAAAACAGCCTACAGAAAATGGACTCTGACTTATGAAAGTATGATAGGTTATGAAAAGGAAGGATTGTAAATTTGGGGGTATCAAAACCAAAGCAAAATATGGTGAAAGTAAAAATAAGATAGATAAACCCCATAATTTATTATACCATACCTGTTCACACTGAAACACTTATCACAATATTCTGTAGATCTATATTAAAAAAACCTTGTTAAACTTTGTGACATATTTCCATTCTATGGGGGTCAGGTGGGAACGAACACCCCATAATTTTATTATACCATATTTGTTCAAACTGAAACATAATTATCAAAGTATACTTACGCAGATAGATATGAAAAGTTTTTATTAAAGTTTGTGCCTATTTCCATTCTATGGAGGCCAGGCGCGAACGCGGACCCCAAAATTTTATTATACCATCCTTATTTAAGTTAAAACATACTTATCAAATGATTCTTATGTACATCTATATCGAAAACACTTGTAAACGTTTTTTTTTTTAATTTTTTAATTTTTTATTTCCATACTTTGTGGACAATGCGCGAACGCAGACCCCACAATTTTAATGAACCACCGTTCTGCCAGATCAAACATACCCATTCCTGTGTCTCGATACATCTTCTATCATTATATGCAATCAGTTTTTTAAAACAGTCAACCATATAGGAGCCTATTTTTGACCACACACACACACACACACACACACACACACACACACACATATATATACATATATATATATATAATATAAAGCTGAATGTGTGTGTGCGTGTGTGAAAATATGTTTTCTTCAATTATATTTCCCATTTTTATTTATACAAGCCCTTTGATTTATAAAGCTTGATGTAATTACAGAGCATATAAGAAATAAATGACAAAAGTCTATATTTCACATTTCAAGATGTTTACCATCTTACCATTTATTCCTTTAAGTATGAATAATCGTGCATGTCAACATACTTAAAGGAATAAATGATAAACTTGTCACAATCTTGAAATTTGGAACAGACTTTTGTCATTTATTTGTTATGCATACTCCCGTTGATTTCAATGTATGAGGTTCAGCACAATTACTAAGTTGTTCAGAAATTGACACCCATGAATTGTTTATAGTGGTGAAGGCTTTGTGTAGAATCATCCACCTTATAAGTACAACTGCTAATCTCAGTGGGTGCAATGGCTCACACAGGGCAGGACAGACAGTAGACCTCGGGTTTTACGTCAAAGTTTTCCTTCTCCTAGATGCATATCTCAGCAAAGACTGAGAGTGCATTTCTCCCAGTGTTACTGGCCAGGCCAATCGTTGCTTAACTTCGGTGATATGGCGAGAACTGGTGTGTTAATGATATATATATATATATATATATATATTCAAGGAGTACAACTAAAACAAGAAAAAACTTATTCCCTGGAGTCTCGAAGAGTGGAATTCTTCCCACGCTCTCTCGCTCACACACACACACATATATATATATATATATATATATATATATATCCACATAGGTACTGTTTCGTTGTATCACAACTCATCAGTGTGGCTAGACTAGCACTTTTCCCTAGCCGGAGATTGAACTTACAACCATCGCGTTGATAGTCGGCAGTTCTACCCATCGGCCCATGAGATCGCTGCTTGGAAATGGCCCTAACAGCTGTCCATTTAAATAAACACAAACCCCTTTACAGTGATCGAGCTGCTTGTTTATTTACAAAAAAAAGGGAGTCTAACTTTATAGCAATTTAAGGGGTGGGTTTGATATATATAAGAAGAAGAGAGTGGTGTGAGCAATTTTTTTCCGGCTATCATTCCATATGTGCACTGTCCGCGACACTTTCGATCTTGGACTAGGCCTTTGAAGTCATACTATTCATGGTTATTAATAAATAATAGATACAAACAACAGAACCCGATATTCGCACACGAATAGGAGCCGATACGATTCGATGTAATCCGTATAATGTTCGGGTTATAGTCAGCTTACATACTTCCTAATTTCCAGCGTAGCGAACCGGAAGCGGTGACAAGGCAAATCAGTTCCTTTGCATTTTTCACTCACGCCTATAAATTATTTGTTATTTTGATTTCAATACTTTCATTTTTTTTATACTTTCATAAACATATATTTATGATATGAATTCCAAAAAATCAAAGATTTTTAAAATTCTAAAAGAAAACCTTTATTTTTATAATTTCATAAACAAATATTTCTTTTGAAAGTTGAAATGAAATAAAAACTTTGTACTTTTTAATTTTTTTTTATTAAAAGTGCGAATAAAATTTATTGTCTTATGTTTTATCTTTTTAGGTTTGTTAATATTTAGTATGTAATAATGTTCTTTTCTTATTTTATTACAATAAATCGCTTTACAATAAAAATACTGAGGAACAATAAAAGTGAAAGAAGTGATTGGCCTTGTCACCGCTTCTGGTAGCGCTACGACGGAAGTTAGGAAGTACGTTTGCTGACTATAACCAATGTTCGTAAAATATTCGGTCAGTTGAAGCTAAAAGATATTATTGATTTCAAAATTACAGTAATGTCACATCTCTTGCAAACTGAACGTCGTTTTACGACAAGGTCACCTATCCTCCAAGCAAGATACATCGTGTTTTTCTAAGTTGCAAGTAAGGTTGTAGATACATCGTCACATAGCCACAAAAATTACAGTAACATTGTGGTAACGTTGCATATCACTCAAAATTCCAGTAACGTTGCAAAAGCGTCACATATCCACCAAAGTGTCAAGTAACAATTAATTTAGTAACAACACCACACACTCATAAAAATTTCAGTAACGTTATAATGCCGTACATATGTCACCCAAAGTTCGATTCACGTTGTAAACAGTGTCAAATACTCACAAAAAGTTCAGTAAAGTTGCAGTAACGGCACATTTCACCCAAAGTTCCATTCACGTTGTAACGACGTTGCATATCCCCGAAAGTTTCAGTAATGGTTTCAAACACCCACATGCTTGCTTTTTTAGTAGAAAATCCCTATTCTAACTGATAGAATTGTGTATATATATATATATATATATATATATATATATATATATATATATATATATATATATATATATATATATAAAATGAAAATTACAATTGAATTTACCAAAATGATCCAAAATGGTAAAATTAAAGTAAATTATAAATATTAAAGAATTAATATTTATAAACTTATCTCAGCCAGATATAAAAGCTCGATAAAACCAAATAGGAAATAGAGCTTATAATATGAGCAAACAGTTAATAAAATATGTTTTAAAAAACACTTTGAAATGAGTTAAAAACATATTTATTCTGAAAAGGAAACACTAGATAAATGGATAGTCCTTAATCCGCGGAGTTTCGAAGAATCACTTTCCTTCTCATCAGAGGGTAGGAATTAGCAAAATGCAGGATCGGATTTTGCATGCAGAAGTATTTGATGAAACAACAAGTAAGTCAAAGATCTTACTTGAAAACAAAAAAAGTGAAGCAGAGGGAATATGGTAAAGAAAAAGGTGATTACACATGAATGGATAGTCTGGTGGAAGATAAAAAATTCAGTGACGGTAAAATCCAAATATAAAACTTCAAGAAAGTTAAAAGAATTTCCATTTGTACAAGTAAAATCCAAGGAAATCCCGTAATTGGAAGAAGATGGTCCATAAAAATCCAAAGGCAGAAATCCATGGAATAATTCACAAAAATGTGTACAAGGAAAAAAGAAAAGATTCCAATAATATTAATAAAAGAAAAATAAGATGTACTTTTCACTCTACTTCCGAGGCATAAATATAAATAATAAAGATCTGGGAAGAGAAAGAAGAGAGGGAAGGAAAAAATGATGATAAAGTTAAATATAAAATATAAAATAAAGGGAAACAAAAGTAAAAATGACCCAGACAGGAAATGTTAAAGGCGCGAAAAAAATATATAGGGCAAAATAATATAGGTCAACTGAAATGTACAGGTCCTCACTTAAAAAATGTCAGCAAGAATTGTTAAACGACACTAAAAGGAAAATAAAATAAATAAATAAATAATAAATAAATAGAAAATAAAGAATAAATAAGTAAATAAAAAAATAAAATATAATAAAAAATAAAATATAAAATAAAATAAGAATAAAAATAAAAAAATAAAAATTATTTAAGGTGAGAGGATGGCCAGTATCTGCAATTTCAGGAAAAAAAAGTAAGTAAATTCATATAGTAAAATTTAAGTAAATATACATACAAGATATGAAAGTGTGGGTAGATTGATATATTAGATAGATAGGAAAGTTTAAAGAATAAAACAGAAAATGCAGATAAAAAACCGGCCATGCAAAGAGGAGATAAAGAATTAAAATAAAGGATTATTAAATTATAAAGTATTAAGAAGTATGTCGAAAAAGAAATGTGGTTTGATATTCTTTTCTTAATTAATGTTGAAGTAGCGCCGATATATGTATGTACTTTATTAAAAACTCGAGGTCTGGTATTAATATTAATTTGCTGATTTGTATTAGTTAAATAGTTTGAATTTTATTCATAGTGTTCAACAAATGGTGGGACAATATATATATATATATATATATATATATATAGTAAATATATATGACGATAAAGCTACACTGAATATTCCGCGTTTCATCCACTCTAGGACTCTTCAGGCTTATGAACATAAAAACATAACCTAGATTTAAAACAGGTCAAGAAACTAGATATCCACGCTAAATAGAGCACACACAAAGGAGCAGGTCAACCAGAGGTCAAATAGGCCTTTGTCCGATAAGTGCATGTTCATTGGCTGATAGGAAGGGCGCGGTAGATACTAGAAAGCTGATTGCCTAAAATAATCTCAATAGAAGGTGCGTATATAAAAACGACAGACAACCACAAAATTCGCGCATAAGCCTGAAGAGTCCTAGAGTGGATGAAACGCGGAATATTCAGTGTAGCTTAATCGCCACATATATTTTATAACTTACTAACTAGCTCTACCTACGTATTGAGCACTGTTGAAGTAAATACTTAAAGTTTACGCATAAATTTATACTTTCGTATATTAATTTATGTGAGTAAATGAAGTAGTTATATATATATAAGTAGTTATATATATATATATATATATATATATATATATATATATATATATATATATATATATAAGTGAACGTGTCTGTGTGTGTGTCTGTGTATGTCTGTGTACATTTCCCTACACAACAACTCTGTCAATTTTTAGTCTACAGACTCGAAATTTGATATACAGGGTACTGAGATTTGGGAAAATCGATGTGATCGGTTTTTAGGCCAGAAATTTGGCGATTAAGGGGTCAAAGTTCAACGATTTGGCTTTTGAGAACTCCTCCGACAATTTTTGGTCTACGCACTTGAAATTTTAGATATAGGTTCCTTAGACATGGATCTAACTTAATAATTTGATTTGAGCTCAAAACAATAAATTTTAAGGGGTAATAATAGGGGTCAAAGTTAAAAAAAATTGACCTCTGCGGTCTCTTCCAAATTACTCAGACAATTTCTGGTCTAAATATTTGAAATTTTACATAAATGCTATTCAGAGATAGAGGAAGCTTTTTCATCAGTTTGGGTCGAAAATGTTTAGTTACCAATATATAAATGTATGTATGTATGTCTGTCTGTTTGCATATCTGCCTTAAAATTTCAATAGAGGCGACGGATTTTACCAAGATCAGTATCGTTTTAAAGTTCGACCTTTCATACGACAAATATCGAAAAATTGGCTAAAAACATTAATATCTTCCCCTTCAACTAGGCACTTTTCTACAGGGGGGAACACTTTTTTCGCCAATATTTTTTTAAGTTATCCTCTCCTTTAGATTGTTTAGTCTTAATTTTTAAAAAATGTCGCTTCCGGTTTGGCGGTGGTGGTAACAGCATAAACCTTAGGTTTACCCCGTTCTTTTCCTCCTTTGCGGTACGGGTTCGAGCCTGCCTTCCTACTACCACTTTTTTTTTCTCAACATACACATCCAAACACCCGAGCAACGCCGGGCTGAAATGCTAGTATATATATATTTGTAAATAAAAAAAGTCAAAACCCAAGGATAAGGTTTAGTATGAGTGTCCATAATGTGAATGCGGTATTGTGGTGACTGGAAATAGTTTAAGAGAATAGACCAAAAAGATAACGCACGACTCTCATCACACCAGCCCAATTTAGCCTTGTGCCACATTCGTTGTTTAATGTTTTCAATATTTTTTGAAAAATTCTTTTTGTAAAACTTACTGCGATCTTTATACGCGAATAAACATTATCTACCAAAGTTACTGTAACGTTATAACAAAGTTATATATCCCCCAACCTTTCTATATCGATTGATACGTTTATTTCTCTGTTTTTCTTTTATAACATTCCAACCTGAGACGTTTCCTTACTTTCTTAATATTTAACTTCACCGACTAAGAGGTTATTTTATATATGAATATTAATGCGAACACTAACGAAGTATATTTTTTCGCCATTTTGGCTGAGAATATCCACACGTTTACGAATAATCACCGTGAAAATGCGTAATCAAATACTATCAGTTATTTTATTTATTTGTTCATAGTTTCATTTTATTTTTATTTTATTAACTTGAGAAAATGAAGAGATCGCTTCTAGCTATGCGCCATGTTTGTTTAAGATATTTATTTTTAACTTATATTTTTACAACTCATCAGAAAAACCGGTTTCTGCTTCCCTCCCACTTCCCACTCCTCTCACCCTCTGTTTTCTATCTGCTCCTTCTCCCTTCTCCTCCTTTTCTCTCTCTCTCTCGCCACACTTCTCTTCTTCCACACGTCTCTATTCCTTCTTTTTTTTTATCTATTTCTCCTTCCTTCTCTCTTACGATCCTTTTCTTCTTCCACCCCTCTTTATTTCTCCTATCCTTCTTCATTTTTCTCCCTCTCTCTCGCGTTTTTTCCTCTTTCCACCCCTCTTTATTTCTCTTCTCTCTTCCTTGTCTCCACTCTCGCTATCCTTCTCTCCTTCCATCCCTCTCTATTCCATCTCTTTCCCCCCTCTCTCTCTCTCTCTCTCTCTCTCGCGTGTGCGCAAGCCTTCTCTCCTTGTTCCTTCTCTATTCTTCCGCTTTCTTTTTCTCGTTATCCTATTCCCTTTTGAATCTTTCTTAATTTCTTTTTTCTTTTTCTCTCCCGTCTTTCTTTCGTTATTCTTCTTTCTTTCCACCTTCTCGTCCCATCTTTCTCCCTCGCGATTCTTCCCCCCCCCACCGTTCCACCCCTCTCTATTCCTCCTCACTCTTCTTCTACCCCTCTCTCGCCATCCTCCTCTTCTTCCACCGTCTCTGCTCCTTCTACCTCCTCCTCTATATCTTTCCCATCACCCGACTCTCTATCTCCTCCTCTTCTCTCCCCTGTCTCTCATGTCCCTTTTTCAACTTTAAGGGGACGCCTGCACCAACTTTTTTATTGTTGTTTTTTTGTTTGTTTGTTTTTTTTTTGTTTTTTTTTACACCTTTCACACTTTTTATTATTTATTTTTCGAGACGGTGAGAATTTATGCGAAGGTCTGAAGATATTTACAGACTTGTCATTCGACTGAGCAAACTTTTGACTCTGAGAAGAAGAAAAAAATTGCAACGTACAAAAAAGAAGAAAAAAAGAAAACCGTTAACATTAGCTGACGTGGCCAACAAGTTAATCATCCTCTTCGGTTTCAGTGTCCATGTCATGAAGCTCAAATAAAACAATGCACACAAACAAAGGAATCTCACGATGAAGAAAGAAATTGGCAATCGCAACAGCGGCAGCATAACCTTATGAATTATGCGTGTAATAAAGTTGTTAAGTAGAAAATGTCACTATGTTGTATATATATATATATATATATATATATATATATATATATATATATATATATATATATATATATATACGTTTTATTTTTTATTACCGTATTTTTCTGTTAAGTTACATTATTGTTTCGGCTACTCAGCCGTTTTTTGGCCGTCTGTAGCGTCCTCAGTACAGACGGCCAAAAAACGGCTGAGTAGCCGAAACAATAATGTAACTTAACAGAAAGATACAGTAATAAAAAATAAAACGCATATTTGCTCTACAACAGTATTGAGCACTTTCTTCAGTTTTTATTAATTACCATCTCCACTATATGTGTGTGTGTGTGTGTGTGTGTGTGTGTGTGTGTGTGTGTGTGTATGTGTGACGGGTGTGAATTTCATATAGAAACGTTGATTTAATTTGAATAAAATAAAATACGCATCAAGTGCGTTTGAAAGCCAAATCACAACGTAATATTAGGAAAATGAACAAATAAATATATTATTTTATATAAACTTATTTCCAGTTAACGAAAAAAAAAAAACATGAAAAAATTTACGTGCAGAGTTTGAACTTACAGACCACGTCATGAAAAAAATAAATAAATAAATAAAATAAGATAAAATAAATAAGAAATAAAAACATGTAAATTTTCAAGTCTTATAAAATTATTTGCAGTTAATGGAAAAAAAGAAATTTACATGCGGAGTTTGTACCTACAGACTATCATGCAAAAAAAGCAAAAAACAAAGACAACAAAAAAAAACATGCTTTCAACTTACAGTAGAATTTTCACGGCCCGTTGTTCTATCATTGTTGCTAAGCGACGGCATGAAAAAAAATGGCTTTACGGATGATAGATAAATAAAAATAACGGTTTTGATTGTCCATTTCCGGTAATCATCGAACGGACAATGGTGAATGTATAGGTCCCCCCCCCATTTGTCGGGGGACCAAAACTCCATATCTAAATATTTAAAGATTTAAAAATAATCGTAATCGGCAATTGTATCGGAATCGGAAATTTAAAACAGCATCGGTAATTTTGTTTGAATCGGGGGAAAATATTGGAATCGTCCCTTCACCAATATTTTGGGCATTGTCTGAACCTTTATTTTCTCTAGAAAAGACGTTATCGTTCTTAATGGAGCCTCTTCGAGGTGTTATATTGAAATAAATTATATTTTTCTGTTAAATTTTAATGTATTTATTAGTCTGTTTTCTTTGCTATATTCCTGATTTGTATCAGTACGTAATATCTTATCGGGACATCATTTTGCATATCATTAAGAAGGTTATTTTTGCTGAGGGGTTGACTACTTCTCTATTTAACACAGATTCCAGCAACTTACTTATGACGCACAGAAGACTTATTGGTCTGTACTGAAAGGGAGATGACCGATCACCTGAATTCTTAAATACAGAGTATACTGGTGAGATATTTCAGGGTGTTGGGAAGCAGCTTTGTAAGTATGGAAGCTAGTTCTGGTTGAAGCTTTTTCAGAACTATAATTAGAATGCCGTCAGGGTCATTTGCTTTACTGGAATCAAGGTTTTTGATTATCTTGGCAACATCACGGACAGATATTTGTATGCCGCATAGCGATTTTTTTTTATACAGGAGGAAATACAGGGGGTGGCCTTGGTTGCATAGGGTAGAATTAGCTGCAAAGTTCTTGTCAAAGAACGTGGCTTTATCTGATGCTGACGAGATTACCTCAGCCAAGTACGTCCAAAGATGGAATACTGTTGCCATATCTGGGCAGGAGCTGCTAATAACAGCCTATCCTGCCTTGACAGAGTACAAAATAGATTTCGTGGCTTAGTGGGGGATGCCCTTTTCTCTACCCTGCAACCTCTCTCCCACAGAAGAGACGTTGCGAGCCTATCCTTGTTTTATCGTTATTTCCATGGCAGGTGCTCGTCTGAACTCCAATCTCTGGTCCCCCTCGCCAATCTTTCACGAAAAACACCCGTCTAGCTGAATCCACTGTGAAAAATGTCCCCTACTCTATATCTGTGCCTAAATCAAAACGCGGATTCCATGAACAAAGCTTCTTTCTTAGAACTGCACGCCTGTGGAACTCTGTTCCATCTGCCTGCTTCCCACCTGACTACAACTTGGATGTGTTCAAGTCCAATGTTAACAAATTCCTAATGAACCGCCCCCGTAATTAAACACTTCATCAAATCTCCACACTAACGTAATGTACTTGCAATAACCCTTATCACTGAGTGGCTTCCGGGCCTTGATAAGTGGTGATCACTGTGTAAAAAATAAAAAAGGTCCGTTTATGATAGTTGGGATACAGCACACGCTTCTGTTCAGGATCCTGTTTGCTATTTGCCAAAACTGGTGGGAACTAAGCCGCTGCTCAGCCACTTTGGACTTGACGGACTGAGCATACACCTCTCTCCCGTTCTTCATTACTCTTTTAAAGTGGTTGCTGGCCGTCCTGAAAGCAGCTTTAGTCTCAGTACATATATTACGTTGGAAGCAATGGGAAAAGGTAATTTCTGTGCGCAATGGTAGCAGCACATTTCGGAGAGAACCACGGTTGGCTGTTAGGTTTTTGCTGGAATTTTTTCGAGGGTATAAAACGGTCTATATCTACAATTTACCATTCCGTAAGGTCTGATACTATAGAGGACACATCCTGTTTAAACATAGAACGTAGAGGTTGAGCTAATATAAATGTACGAAAGCTATCCCAGTCAGTCATAGAGTATCGATATACTGTACGATGGAGAGATACGTCTGAGGATTTACGTAGGAGCTTTTTCATAAAAACAATCATCACGCGAAAAATATAAAAGTAAATGCACCCTACAAATATTCGTAAAGCTTTCTGCGGTCAGTGAAAGAGAAATCTTTCTAGACTGATGCAATTGTTGTTTTGTTCCTACCGAGTGCAAATCCTATTGTCCTTGTTTTCGGTTCGTTTTATTTTATTATATCCGTTTGCTCTATTCCACATAAAGTTGACAATGACATAAAGGATTTAATAAATAACATAGTGAGTTACAGCGACATTCAAATAACTTTTATTTATGTCCTACAATAACAACTTACAATAGGAGCATCTGGGGACAGGCATTATAAAAATGTACTTCCAACTTTACTATGACTAAGAATGAGATTAAGACGTTTAATATTTGAAACAGGATCGATCACAAACACTGGCCATTATCCGAAGGAAGGCCACGAACATGTTCTCGACCTGCTAAGCTAGCAAATCATTAAATCAAATTTCCTTGTGTTCCAGATATATCCACAATTAAAATAAATATTTTTATCAACAAATTATACAAAATAAGACGTCAACAAATTTTATTTAACATTATTATTTTTCTGAAATTTTTAGATCAGGGTTGATAACTCTTACTATTTAAATTATTCGGACTACTTCTCTCATCTTGAGTGCTATTCTCACACGTTTAGGCCCACGTAACTATCGAACTTTTTCAGGTGTATCTTGTCGGGAATCTTTCTGAACTCGGGAATCTTTCTGAACTCGAGAATCTGCATTGAACTCGAGAATCTGCATTGAATTTCGAACGGGGGTAGTATGTCCTCATCTTGCCAACGAAAGCCCGGCAGAAGACCTAAGTAATTCGCAATTGCATTCTGAGTATTACCCGCACTGAGGATTGAACCTTCAATCTCCAGGAGAGAACCACTCACAATTGAATTTTACCAAGTACTTTGTCCACTACGCTACGCAGAATACATATTTTATTTATTTAAATTTTATATTCTTATTTAAAAATAAAAACTACTAGATAAATTTACGTGATGTTTTAGCGTATGGGTATATACATCATGCAGATTTTTCTTCTTTTTTAACATTTTTTATTTTAATGAGGTGGAATTTTGGACAAAAAAATAATTATTCTAATATTTAAATGTAATTTCTGACGTTTCCCGAGATAACCACAGTTTAAACCACTGTAAAAAATAAAAATAAAAAATAAAATAAATAAATAAAAGGTAGAATTAAATATCAAATGAAATAGGAACTGGTGTATTAGTCAAATCTTACCTCATATTATTTTAAAAATAGTTTTTATCTTCAAATGTTGGTTAATATTCTTTCTTATGAAGTTGTTCGTTTTAAAATCGTATTTTTATAATAAAAATGAACATGAAATGTACTCAAGATTTACACACAAAGTTTTTTTTAATGTAATTTTGTGTTTAAAAGTAAACTTAGTTCAAATCACTGAAAGAACTACATTTTTAATTTTATTTTTAACTAGCTTGGATGCCCGGCGTTGCCCGGGTGTTTGGAGGTGTATACTGAGCAAAAAAAAATAAAAAAAAATCGATCAATTTTTTTAACTTTGACCCCTATTATAACCCCTAAACATTTATTGTTTTGGGCTAAAATCAAGTTAATTAAGTTAGATCCATGTCCAAGGGACCTATATCTAAAATTTCAAGTGTTTAGACCCCAAATTCTTGGAGGAGTTTGGTAAAGTTCTCAAAGGTCAAATTGTTGAACTTTGACCCCATAACAACCAAATTTCTGGCGGAAACCCGATCACAAAGATTTTCCCAAATCTCAGTACCCTGTATATCAAATTTTGAGTCTGTAGACTAAAAATTGACAGAGTTATTTCGTAGGGAAATGTACACAGACAGACACACAGACAGACACACAGAAGCACACACACAGACACGTTCACTTTTATAGATATACAGATTATTTGCTAAAGCTGCTATCACTAGCGTTTAAAAACGTGTTATTTATTTAAGCTATGAGAGTTATTTCCCTTGGCTATTTGATTTTCATAGATGAAAATAAATGTGTTTTATGCTTTCATATATCTATCATGCGGTTCACGTGTAAGAAAATGCTGATGAAATTAAGAGTTAGGATATTCGTTTGAACTTAAATTGTATGTGACTAAACCCTCCGCCCGGCAATATGTTTCGATTTGGAATAATATATATATATATATATATATATATATATATATATATAGTATGTATGTATGTATGCATGTATGTATATATATGTGTGTGTGTGTATATATATATATATATATATATATATATATATATATATATATATATATATATATACATATCAAATAAGATAAGGTCCGGTGTAATAGTTAAAACTTGCTCCATTTTATTTTTCAAAAGAATTTTTGTTAACCTTCCCTCGTATCAAGTTGTTATTTTTAAACCTGCATTTGTAATGATAAAAACCGGATCTGAACTGTATTGTCATGTTTATAAAGTGAATTTCATGACGTCATTCCCTTTTATCTGTCATGTTCCGCCTAAGAGGACACGAAATGTCACGATGATCTTCGTCGTTAACTAACTGGATACGCCTGGGCGCGGGAAAATATTCCTTTTTTTTTTTTTTTTAAATAAAAGTCTATTTAAGCAAACTCATCCCGAAATACTTGCATTATAAATTAGTTGAATAATGTAAATGCAAAATAAAGATTCCTACAATTTATCAGGCCGGAACAAAAGTTCTCTCTGTTTTAAGGTTAAATCTACTGTATAAATTTTCTGATAGTCTACCTCTCTATCTGGTAATGAAATTGAATTCAAATACCTATATCAAGATCGGTACGAACTTGTTTCGACTAAACTATTACAATGTAATTATGTGTTTTATTTGTGACATGGTCGCCCAAGAATAGCATGACGGACGGAAAAATTAGCAGGTAAAACAAAAGTTAGCGCAAATTTAACCCTATTCAGTCATAGATTGGACGCAAATCGCTTATCTTAATTCAACGGGCTATAACTTTCCCCCATTTTTATTTTTCTAATAGATGAAATAAATTATGGCCAGTTGGGTTCCCATAAAATATATGAGATGATATAATTGTTTTGTCTTCAGTTAAGCGTCCGGGCAAGTGCGAATGGTTGCTGTTTATTGAAAATTAGATTGTTAATAACATGTCAAAAGGGTTGGCTAAATGGGTTTAACTATAAGGACCCTGATGTTGTCTTTACCTGTGGGAATCGAAGATGATTATTGAGATCTGAGACAAATGCAAGAAATGAATAACTGGCATTGACCAATCGCTCGTATCGGGTAAATTTTATAGCTAGCTTTGATTAGTTATCGAAGAAGGTTGCGTCTTGCACTCCCTCAAGTACTTCGATATAAAAAAGGGCTGTATAAGTGATTTTATGAGGAGGCCAGAGCGAGAAGCAGACCAGTCGAATAAGAAGCCGAGCAGATATTCAGCCCTTATAGAAAAACAAAGCCAATAGCCTAAACCTCGTCATTCTGTCCAAAAGTCCATTGAAAAAAGAGAAAAGGAAAAAATACACGCGGCTTATACACAGAGAAAATCCTTATTTGAAGTTTTAATGAAGTGGAATTAAATCGAAATAGTCGACGTCAATAAACTGGACGAATTGGCAAGAGGGGTTTAAAAACGCGAGAGAAAAGGAGGAAAGAAACGCATAAATAGTTTTTTAGTATGTTTTTTTGTGTGTTTTTCTGTTGTGAACAGATGAACTTTGTGCAAATTGTAAGGCTGTTCCATGCACCGGTCAGTAGCAAATTATCTTACTTACGGGGCAAGGATTAGGTGTGGTAGTAGGGTATTTGATACGAGGTTTAAGAGAGCCCACATTTCGGAGAAAATGTTTAATGTATTTTTATTACGATATTGCAGAAAAAAATAATTTCGCAACGAAGTAAAGTCTATATTTGGCGCTTGACAGCCATAGAGCTGTGTTTTATGTTAAGTATAGGTGATAAGAATTAACTTGAAAGACGAAAAGACCGGGAGAAAGGAGAAAGGATAATTAAAAAGATTTAATTTAAAGAGTAAGAGATTTAATACAAAAAGCATTTCGGAAGAAAGAAAGAAAAGAAGGAAGATTTAAATACATATTAATTGTGTATTAAAGAAAAAAATGAAAAAAACAAAAAAAAAACCCAAAAAACAAAACAAAAACAAAAACAAACAAAGTTTTCTCTCTGGTTACCATGAAGCTGCTTTATTTGCGCACATTGTTTTTAAATCTGGGCTCTTCAGTTTTTACCAAGGAGTTCCCACTTTTTTTTCGCACTTATCAAGGTCTTGAGGCCACTCGAGGATAAGGGTTAATGAGTGTACGGTGGTCATCAAGACTAGAGCTAAGTGATCATTAGTGGTGGAAATTGGGTAGAATTTGAATTAATGAGGCGGATAAACAAGAACTTGTTTACATTGGACTTGAAGGCAACGATATTGTAGTCAGCTGGAAAATAGGCCAGCGGAACAGAGTTCCACGAGCGTGAAGTACTATTTGCGTTTAGATTTAGACAGAGATAGAAAGTGGAGGAAATTGTTGACAATACTTGTAGATAGACGAGTGTTTATTGTAAATGTTTTACAGGGAAGGGGACATAGATTGAATATAAGTCGAGCACTTGTCATGAAAGTAACAACCAAGCAGCATTTCTTCAGTAAGAGAGGGGTTGAAACGAGGAGAAAAGGACATCACCTACTAGATTTCGAAGCCGGTTTTGTATATATATATATTTTCCACAACAACAAATAGAAAAATCGTAATAAAGTATCATAAATTTGGATTTGACTAATTATATTTGTGAGAGTCAAAGGCACTGGAAGAATTAATTTCGTCGGGTATTTAGAAAAGAAGCCAACAACGAAGATAAGGTCAAAATTCAAATACATAACAAATAAATGTTACCAAAGGCAAGATAAATTACTCTTCTACATACCTGGATAAGTTTTGTGTATTTTAACACAATAATGATAGAAATCCACCCAATAAGTTTTACTGTGACACTTCACAAAACTTATATGGTGAAATTCATTCAGTATTTTGTTAATTTTTCCACTTTCCAAACATTATTGACGCTCTGAAGTCAGCCATCTTGATTGCCCGTTTATCTTACTAACTCGACGCTACTTGTATTTCGAACTGAATAAACGCTTATTTTATATTTAACTCATTATTTTAAGTATTGAGACATTATGTTGAATAAAGATGACGGCAGTAAATCAAATCGGCGAAGAATCAATGCAGTCACGATCTCGATTGTTGACTAATTCTTAGTAACGAAGATGGCGACGAAGAATTAATACAGTCAAGATTCAGTCGTTTCGAGACAGAGGTTGGCATACATATTTGATATAAATGCGGGTGTGCCTCAGGGATCGATCCTTGGACCTTCATTATTTCTGATATTCATAAATGACTTACCTGATAAAATTGTCTTTGAGATGGGTATATTTCCCGATGACACCACGCTCTATAGCAGGCACGTAGGAGAAACTAATGAGCACATATCTAAGGTAATGGCCGAAACCCTAGAAGAAGATCTTAAGTCTGTAGTGGAATGGGGACATAAATGGATGGTTACGAGTCCCAATAGATAACGATAGTATAAAAAAAATCACTAATAAGTCAAAGGTTACGTATGGGAATATTGAAAAATGTACTGTATAATTACGTTTTTTATATCAGTCTTAACATATGTGCATAGAAGTTCCACTCATGAAGATAGTAGATGATACCTGCGTAACAAATTTATATATATGCTCTAACAGGGAACATAATTTCCATGCATGTCATGTACTTGATCCAAGCTGTTCTTGAACCACGTTCAATCAAGTTGAGCTTACTTCTAGAAAAGCCCGTAACGACTAATAATGGACACTTTAGCAGAGAAGCCAACAACGAAGGAAAATGGCGAAAATTCAAATACATAACAAATACATGTTACCAAAGGCAAGATGAATTACTCTTCTGCATACCTGGATAAGTTTTGTGTATTTTAGCGGAATTTTAAGCGTTTTAAAATGTTTTTGACTACTAATGGGGTATATATTTAAATGCTGCCCACATCAGCATTATGTGGCACAAGGCCGGAAAGTGGGAACCCCGCAGACTCCCTGAAAGAAGGGACACTCCTGCAATTTTAAAAATTGCCTGAGTAACCCCGTCCGCATTCCCCGGTCGGGGCGCCTCAGGCAGCAAGCAATAAACTTACCCCACCGGAAAGCCCGGTGGCAAGGCCTGGGAGGGTGGACCTCCTAGGTATTATCCAGGCGGCGTACATCAGTCCAACAGGTGCTGGACCGGTTTCCGGGCCCCTCACCTGTTGGGCTGAGTGTCAAGTGACGAATCCTTGACTTGTACTACCCTGTCTCCCTGCAGCCGAATCCGCTAGGAGACCTTCCCCATCAGAGGATTAATGGGGGTATGACTCCAATGATTTTGACGATCGTTTTTTATAATCAGAAGCTTCGAATGTTTTTATAAAAAATATCGAATTTTGGATTCAATCCAGTTCGCTGTCAACCTATGTCTCGAAACGACTGAATCGTGATTACATTGAGTTTTTCGTTGCCATCTTTGTTACTAAGAATTGTTCAATACTCGAGATCGTGGCCGCATTTATTCTTCACCGATTTTATTTACTGCCGCCACATTTGTTCAACATAATGTCTCAACACTTAACATAATGAGTTCAATATAAAATATCCTTTACAGACTACGAATTTACAAAAAGCACGCCTATAAAAAGTTACTCTACGGACCAATCATATATAAACATATATCATATGTAACATATCGAGGATAACCTGGATTCTTCTCTCATTTAAGAAGGATCTAATTATGCTAAGCATTCGTGCAGTAATACCATATGATTTTATTTTCATGAGAAGACCATCGTGCCATGCCCTATCAAAAGCCATAGATATATCTAGGGCTATTGTCCTCCCTTCTCCTGCTTTATCTATGCTTGGTATAAACGTTCAGAGATTACAGTTAGAATATCTGCAGTAGAACGGGCTTGCCTAAATTCATATTGATGGTCTGACAGAAGTTTAGCAGGTGTACGGTGGTGGACTAGAGCTTGCTTAATTAAGAACTCAAACATTTTGTCGAAAAGGGGCAGAAGGCTAATTGGCCGATAATCAGTTGTTTCGCCAGAGTTTTTGTAAACTGGTACCGCAGAAGCAGCCAGTAAAGCAAGATTCGTTAAGGCATTTGTTAAAAAGTTTAGAGAGAACAGGAGCGACCTCAGCGGAGCATTTTTTTTAATAGCACAGCTGGGATGAGGTCAGGTCCACATGCTTTAGAGGTGTTTAGTTTTTTTTATAATACCATGTACTTGGGAGGGCGTGATCTTTAGATCATCTAGCGTGGTTTCTGTCTGCAGAGGAAAATCCGGAGGGAATGGCTTGCTGGGTCCAAGGTAGAATTTGAGGCAAACTGACTGGCAAGCATGTTAGCGTTCTCAGTTGCTGTGCAAACAATCTCGTGATTGTTTGATAGTAGGGGTATTGTCGATTGCCTATTATTTACTACACTGTTGTAGATTTTCCAGAAATCACGAATTCCTAATTGTTGCGCTTCAATGCATTTCCGGGTGGTTTCAGTGTATTTACTTTTAGCTGTTGCTACTTCTTTCTTGCAATTATTTCTAGCTTCTATATACTTTTGTCTGTTTGTACAGGATTTATGCCGGATAAATCTACGGTATGCATGTTGCCTTTGAACAATGGCAGCTGAGCATGTAGAAGTAAACCATTGGGGAGAGTGGGGTTTACTATAGAACTTCCGTGTAGGAACATATGCTTCAATTGCTGCTTTGAACCATTCAGTAGTCTCTATGCGCACTGTTCTGCTGGAAGAGAAAAGATATTTCCCCATGGGGTGTCTCTGAGGTGATCTCTAATGGCTTCCCAGTCAGCCTTATTGTAGTACCTTGTTGTTTTGAGAAATGGCTCTTCAACTTGAGGTCGAGAGTTTAGAGTAATGTCTATCATTATTACAGCGTGATCAGCATTACTGAGTGGGCAATGAGCATTTGTTGCACAATCACTAGGAACAGTTGTCAGAAATAGATCCAGAAGGTCTTCATTATTCGCCTGAATTAAACAGCCAATCAACAATCACAACACAATGTAGCCTATCTTTTAAGTTTAGCCTATCTTTTCGAAGGACTTTTGGTATTTCCTCGCATGAACAACAATCCTCTAAATAAAAGCTTTGAAACTGACAACAAGTCTTGATTATATTCCTATACATGAGTTTTATTCGCCCAAGTTAAACAGTCGGTCAACAACCACTAGACGAGGCAACTATACAGATCAACGGCCATGCACATGAAAAAGTGATGATCAAAGAATAAAGACCAGAACGCGCACGTATGTAAAGGGACTTAATTTAAATGAACTGTTTCTTGATCTCTCACTAGAAATAACGCATATGTGCAGCAATACGCATGTATGTTAAAAGACAATGTGTTTCTTCTCTCTCGTTTAACTTTTTGTTTGTTATGAAAATCTTAAATGCTACAGAAAAAGAGAGAAATTCATAGACGTGAGTATTTGTGTACATCATCCGACTGATATATGGTAATTATATTTTCGAGAAAGAAGAAAGCGTTGGTTGAAACGAAAAGTATCGGTGAAAAGTTCAGAGCGTTGCAATTGGCCGACATGCTTTTCGTGTCCTCGGCGAAATATTAAGACAGGCTGAGTGTTCCGGTAAAGGGTGGGTGGGGGGAATCTCTTAAATGGCATCTACCAGGACAATTATTCACGCATACTCAACACTGAAGAAGGAAGAAATTAAATACGATGCGTACTATATGCTCTCGCCAAAAGCTATCCCAAACTTTGGGAATAAGGAAATAATAATAAAGACTGCGCACGTATGTAAAAAAAAGACATTCATTAATTTATTTGTTCTTTGATGGCTCACTGGCAAAATCTCACAATTGCAGTGAGTACACATTTGTGGGAAAAGACGATGTGCGAACGGTTTGTTTCAGAGTTTTTTGTCTTATTAAAATGTTGCACTATGAAAGATCCTTTTCAAATATATTTGACGCTGATATTTGACCATCGTCAATACAGTTGAAGAATGATTAAGCTCAATATTTATTCATACATCACATCGCCGTAATAAACTTTCTTTTCGACATTGTGCCACATTTTGTATGTATTTATATTTAAATATTTATAAATAAATTTGCCTCTGGTTATTGCATAAGTTCCTGCCTTTTCATAAAAAAATTTTGTTCTGAAATTTTTTTTTTACATTTGGCAAAGTGTTATATGTCATTAGAAAGCACATATTCTGTTCTACAAAATAATGGTCATTGTTTTTTGCTCCTATAATCTTTTCCTGTTTTTCAGAACCGTCAAATGGATTGTCAAGTAGATAAAAAAAAATCACATTTTCGACATGTTGTCGCCTTTAATCGAAGTCAAAAAGCGAGTGAAGTGACCAAGGATATTTGTGCCGTATATGGAGAAAACGCTATACTGGGAAAACTTTTGATCTCAATGACGTTCCTCGTTCCGGAAGCCCAATCAAGATAGACGAAGATTAACTCAGGGTGTATTTGACATCAGACATGTAGAGAATTCTGTGAAAAGATGAAATGGGATTTTGCTACAAATTCACATCACCTTCGGTCGATGAGATTCACACAAAAAACTTAGAACTTGGGTCCCACACGAACTTATTTTTGCTGTTAAAATTCTTTGATTTTCTTTTTTAAAAGAAAACAGTCGGAACATATGCAATAACCTAATACCTTACGAATGAACACATTTCTAAAGAAATGGCAGAAACACTCGAGGAAGACCTCCAATCTGTAGTGGAATGGGGACAAAAGTGGTTGGTCGCGTTCAATGCTTCCAAAACTAAACTAGTTTCATTCAATAATTACAAGAAACCCACTCTACCACCCATAGCAATGGCCAACGACTCCTTATCTGAGAGTCCATCTTTCAAACTCCTTGGCCTAACGTTCACAGGAAACATGAGTTGGAACAATTACATTGAAGGCATTGCCAGGGCCGCTGAAAGAAAGGTGGGCTATCTCTACCGTGCTAGAAAACTACTATAAAGCCACCATTCGCCCATGTATGGAGTATTGCTGCCACATCTGGGCTGGTGCATCTGCTACTAGTCTCTCGCTCCTTGACAAGGTTCAAAAGAGAGTCGCAAACCTGATAGGCCCTGAACTGGCATCTAAGCTTCAGCCTCTGTCCCATCGACGAAATGTTGCATCCCTCTGCCTTTTCTACAAGTATTTTAGTGGTGAATGCTCTGACGAACTGCAATCACTTGTGCCCCCACGACGTGAGCACCCTCGACAAACCCGACAGGCTGCTAAATTCCACCCCACACTGTAGAGATCCCTAGATGTAAAATATATTTTTACTCCAATAGTTTCTTCCCCAGAACCGCTAGACTCTGGAATTCCATTCCAGGTCCCTGCTTCCCCAACGGTACTGACGTGCAGAAGTTCAAGTGTAACGTGAACCGACATCTTGCTGCCCAAATCCCTACATATTACCCCAGTAGTTGTTGCCCCTGATAGTAGCCCCCTACACCAAAGTGGCAATTTGCCTTGTTTGAGGTGAAAATATAATAAAAAAAAAAATTATATAAAAAATATATTGCAACAGCTGTAATGAACTCTCTTTTTTTTTGTGGCATTGTTAATTATATATTTAAATCGATTAAAGTTTTAATTTCCTAATGGTTGATGCTGTCATAATCTTTTTTTTTTTGGGGGGGGGCTCTCAGAGTAAACATTGTCTTTTTGATTGCCTGTTAAAACATTGACTCATAAAATTTAACGTTACTTTTTGTCATTCATTTTTATTTTTCATTGAATAAAGACAAAATTAAATGCATTTTTGAAATAGCTGATAACGTTTTAAAACAAGTTATATGGGCTCGTATAAAATTACTAAAACAACGCTAAATAAGGAGGTGTCAGTGCATTGGTTATCGGTCACCATAGCCTGTTTAACTAGTATAACGTGTGCAGATTAATTGTCGTAATTACAGGATTAGGTTAACTCCCTTTGCTCTAGACGAGGTTCGTGCACGACTCTTGAAAGAAAATGTTTTAGGATAACGTGGTGATGTAGATATGTGTTCGAGTGCATGCGACGGTGTGTCTGCGTGTTGGCGGTGCTTGATGAGAATAATGAATTAGACTTGATTTAAAATGAGGAAATCGTGTCGTGACGAATCCTGTAAAGGTCATAAATTATCCTCTGACACTTGCGAAAGTATACAAGGCCACATTCTATTGTTTGAGCCCATCGTGTTGCCGATTAGAATTATAAATCAAATAAGCGCTTTTCTAAGAAAACCGACTTTGCAATCTAGTGGTGATAGGAGGTGATGTCTCCTCTTCCCTATAACCCCTTTTCTACAGAAAAGACTTGTTTTCGTCTTTTGGCACTTGTTTCCTCGCGATGGCAGGGCTGGAAAATTGTCAAACTAGATTTAATATTTCATTTGGCAAATTAATATAAGGTGTTTCTTGTTTCTTGTAGCTTACGATTCATTGGTTGTTAATTATTATGCGGCATATACGGCATAATCACGTTGAAACACCGGTTCCCATTAGATCGCCGAAGTTAAGTAACGGTGAGCCGGGCCAATACTAAAATGGGTGACTATTTGGTTATACCAGGTGCTGTAATGTGCTCGGAGCCTGGAGAGAGATGGGTGTCTCCAGACATTTTCTGGCCAAGACACGAAACGATGCAGTGCCTCCACAACCCCGGGATGATAAGGGGCACACGACAAATTATTACGTACTTTTAATATGTTGTTTCTTTTATTGGCCTCCCCTCGAGAGTAGAGGTAGACATAATGTCGGATTTTTCATGTAGTGGAAATCCATCTCCACCCAAAAAGAGCCACACGTACAAATCATCTCAGTCGAAAATGACCCTACTACACTGATTATAAATCAAACGCATGCTTTTCTGTGGCGAAAGTGACTCCAGAATTTAGTGGGTGATTATGTTTTCCTTTCCCTAAGATCCCGTTCTTTCAGAAAAGATGTTACTAATCCTTGGTTACTTGTTCCCTCGGGATGGGCAGAGTTAGAAAGAGGTCGGTTTTTAATGTAGGAAAAATCCTAAAGAGAACAAATAGGTGCACTGCCGCTTTCGTAAGTAGTTTCTTCTATTACGCTTCTGTATCAATTCAACATCTATGAGTTCCGTGCTTTTTTAGTCTATAGGGCAACGATTTTATCAATAGGAATTACTGCAGCTTCAACTGAGGCGCAAGCACTAACGTAAACAAAAGGGGAAGAATAAAAGAAATGTATTTAAAACTTTGAAAAAGCGACAACACTCTCACGACATCCGCATTGGTAGCACGACTTTTTAAAATTCGACGTGTCCTTTTCGCTGCTAAACAATCGATTCGTTATCCTCCAAAATTCGCCCTTCTTAATGCAGTCACTGTTTCCGTATGCAAATAAATGTCTTTATATTTTTAAATCACGAGAAATATGATAATGACTAATACAAAGTAAGAAGAAAAAAGAATATGATGATGCAAAAAACAAACAAAAAAACAGTAGCAAAGAGCATTGTGGGAATTGGGCGGTGTAGAAGGAAGGAGTGTGCGCTCCGACAAATGGGTATATTTGCGGATGACACTACACTCTATAAGAGGCACAAGGAGAAAACAAATGAAAACATACCTTAGAAAATGGAAGAAACACTAGAAAAGGGCCTTCAATCAGTAGTAGAATGGTGACAAAAATGGATGGTCACATTCAATGCTGCCAAGACTAAGCTTGTTTCCTTTAATAATTACAAGAAAGCTTCTCAACCACAAATAGCTATGGCTAAAGAGACATTACCTGAAAGTACTTCTTTCAAACTCCTAGGCTTAACGTTCACAGGGAATATGAGTTGGAACATCGAGAGCATTTCCAAGGCTGCTGCGAAGAAGGTGGGCTCTCTTTAACGAGCTAGAAAGTTACTTACGCCTGAAAGTATCCTATACCTCTACAAAGCTTCCATTGTATGGAGTATTGTTGTCACATTTGGGCTGGTGAATCTGCTACTAATCTCTTGGCAAGGTTCAAAAGAGGGTCACCAACCTGATAGGTCCTGAACTGTCATCTAAGCTTCAACCTCTGTCCCATCAACGAAATGTTGCATCCCTCTGCCTGTTTTACGAGTATTTTAATGTGTGGATGTTCCGACGAATTCAAAGCCCTTGTATCCCCTCAACGTAAATACCCCCGACAATCCTGACAAGCAGCAAAATTCCACCCCTACACAGTAGAGATTCCTAGATGTAAGAAAGCCTTCTGCTCTAATAGTTTCTTCCCCAGAACTGTTAGACTTTGGAACTCCCTTCCGGGTTCCTGCTTTCCAAACTGTACTGACATGCAGAAGTTCAAGTGTAATGTGAACAGACATCTAGCTGCTCCACTCCCTACGTCGCATCCCTGGAACTTATTTCCCCGATAGTAACCCCCTACATCAAAGTGGCACTGTGTCTTGTTTTGGGTAAAATTGTAATTTAAAAATAGACTCAGTTCAGTGAGCCACCTGACATCTAACTGTAAGGTGCCGCTGGGATCTGGTTACTATACCACCTGACACAATGGACGATCTGTAAAAATTTGAATATCTCAGACTAAAATGATCCTTCCTACACTGATTATACATCAAACACATGCTTTTCTGTGGCGAAACTGACTTAGAAATCTAGTGGGTGGTTATGTTTTCTTTTTCCTATAATCCTGTTCTCCCAGAAGAGATGTGTCTAGTCTCTGATTACTTGCTTCCTCGGGATGGGCAGGACAAGAAAACGTTTTTAATGTAGCGAAAATCCAGAAGAGCACTCTGGTTTAGGACAAAAATAAAATTGCCTCCTCTAAAAGGATACCACTATCACTGATCGATTACAGAAAATATTTATCATAATATCAGAACAGATACTACACTTTACCTTTCGCTAAAAGTTCATGATACTATTGCGACGTTGTTAGACTTTCTACACTCTATCATTATTTCTATGATAGATACTCGACTGAGCTCCAATCTTTCGCCCCCCTCCTTTTTAAAACATTTGCAGCAAATACTCGTCAAAGTTTGTTTACAAGAACTTCCCATCTGTAGAACAAGATACCACGGTACTTCTTCGTTGCTGACTGCAACATGGTCATCTTGAAATCTTATGTCAATAAATATTTCTAATCTGAAGTAATCAAATTTTGCCCATTCATCATTATTTTTTTACAAGGGAGTCATCACATATTAAGGCCCGAAGGTCATTCGAGGATGAGAGTTAATGAGTGTATGGTGGTCACTGGCACAACAGTGTAATAATCGTTGTGGAAATTGAGTATAATTGGATTATTTAACGGGACAGTTCAGCAAGAACTTGTTTACATTGGACTTGAAAACGGCTAGACTGTAGTCAGATGAAAAGCAGACCCGCAGAAGAGTATATTGTTCCTCATCCAACTGGTAATCTCATTAACCTTTATGTTCCAGTAACTTTTGGTCTTAGTAAATGTTATATGGCAAGTTGATATACCTATTTCTGGAAGGATGGACTCGCCCAGAAACTATAAATATACTTGCATCTAACACATTATGGAGGTAGCGATTCGTGACAGTTATCGCCCAGAACTATGACGTGTACTTCTGTAACATACTTTTGTTGATACATTTTTTGTTAATTATACTACTGTGTTTTTCTTGATTGTTACCGGTCTGTAAGGTTACAACAGTAAGTGATGACCCATTAGCATAAGCATATTTTAATAGTTTAGATTTTAACACGAAATGGTCCAAAACATGTCTAGGTCTCCCACGCATTGCAAGTTGACCAAAAGTACGAATATGAGGTTTCAAGTCAGCACTTTCAACGTGTTTGATATGATGTTTAAGATTCAAAATTAGTAATAGAAAAACACATGTACATCATTAAATATCCTGTGACTTTTTAAGAAAAGTTGTTCATCTATAAAAAGAGGCGGTTCATTTGAAATCTTGAGGCATACCTTGTTTCTAGGCCTAGCTTTGAAATAATTTTTGTATTGTTATGAGAGAGTATTTTCCTTCTAAAAATGTTATAGCATCCCATTTTCCTTATAAAAATCAATAGAATATCAAAATATTGTATTTAGAACGTTTTCGAAACAATCTGGAATAACGAAGAAAATTTCATGCACAAGCCTACATAAGGACGCTGCACTAGCAGCCACATCAGTTGTGAATTTATTAAGCTGCCGACTTGCTGTTAAGAACTCTGGTAATGTTTTTAGAATGAAAATCCAGCCGAAAGAAACTCCTTAAAAGTCAAATATCGCATCATTTGAAGAAACTGGAATTTCGATAAATACAAACGATTTCTGTATATTTTTTCACTTAAAAAAAAACTATATTTAAGTATTTTTATTAGATTTTTATCAATTCAGAAAACATTAAATTTGAAGTTAGTTGTTCTCATCTCCCTTTGACCATCAACGCTATAGACGCTATAGTCGTCATAATAGCTTTCAAGGCTTGTAGCAGTAGTATTAAGAACGTCTATTTACTTGTAAATATTATTTGTATGTTTTGTTTTATATAATGAGCTTTATTAGTTTATTTTTCTTTTAATTTGTTGCGCATTCATAACTCTGAATAGACATATAACAGTCTCAATATGGAGTGTCGTCATCATCAAATGCAACGCCTGAATTCATTACCTTTCCTGTCCCCTTCTCTTGCTCATTCTTCTTATTTTTATTGACACCAAATCTCGCCAACACGTGAGAGTTCGATATCACGAGTTTTTTTTTTTTTAACATTGTGTTAGGACGGTCCTTGTTTTATTTTATTATGTTTTTTTTTTCAAGATAATAGCACTCGACATGCCAAATAGGTGCGCTGTCGCTTTCATAAGTAGTTTCTTCTATTACGCTTCTTTAAAAAATCAACACTATCTCCTCCATGCCTTTTGTGTCTATAGGGCTATGGTTTTGCCAGTAGGAGCCACTGCAGCTTTAACTGGGGCCTAAGCATTAACGTAAACAAAAGGGAAGAAATAGAAGAAATTTAATTTAAATAAAATAAAATGACAACATTCTCACGACATTCGGATTAACTTTTTAAAATTCGACGTGTGCTGCTAAACAATCGACCTGTGATCCTCTAAAATTTGTACCTTCTTAACACAATCATTGCCTTTTTATTTAAATTTATGACATTATATTTTGAAATCACAAGATATATGATAATGAATAATACAAAGTAAAAAAAAAAAAAGAATATGCTGATGAAAAAACAGTAGCAAAGAGCATTGTGGGAATTGGGTGGTGTAAAAGAAGGGAGTGTACCCCCGACAAATATTACAATAACATAACATACCAAAATATTACAATAACATAACATACCAAAATATTACAATAACATAACATACCAAAATATTACAATAACATAACATACCAAAAGAGAACTCGATTGAGTGAATCACCTGACATTCAACTGTAAGGCTCTGCTACGGAATGGCTAATATACCACCCGACAAAATGGAGGGTGCAAATATCTCCACTGAGCGATCTGTAAAAACATTGGATATCGAATGCAGCAGCAAATTCTGGGAACATGTTTACCAGAAAAAAACAGTCGGTAATAAGTTATGCACCATTCACTATGACTATGCAATTCCTACAGTTATGTATCTATAAAACTCGGCCATAAAACCTGACATAATGAGATGGGACACGAAGGAGAAAGAGGAAATCTTAGTAGAAGTTAGTTTCACAAATGATGCCGGTTTAAACAGAGCTGAGATAGAAAAGATAACGAAATGCCAAGGTCTTGTGTATGAGATGAAAAGAAATTGGAATCTTGGGAAGATCTCTATCATTCAAGTTATTATAGGAGCAATTTCAAAACTACCTGGCAAATATACCCGGTAAAGAAAGTGCAAGAGAGATTTAAAAAATTGTACCTATATGGACGGTTAGAATCTTGAAAAGATCTCTCGATTCGAATGTCTGAGATAGTGGGTGAATGCCTGACATCCGGGAGCATGTCGTATGCCCAGCTAAAACAAAAACGATAAGAAAATTGAAAAAAATGTGTTTCTCAACCTTGATCTGATCGTGTACCTTTTCAATCCAAGACAAGTTTATTTTTTTAATCCTTTATGTCAACTTGGATCCTTATCATTCTCACTCACCCGTTTCTCAATGATGATAAACACACATAAATATACCCGGTGAAACAAGTGCAAGAGAGATTCAAACAATTGCATTCAAAGGGACGGTCATAATCTTAAAAATATATCTCGGTTAGAATATCTGAGATAGGGGTAGAATGTTTGGCATCCGAGAGGATGCCCCATCCCCCGGCTTGAACAAAGTGATAAAAAAATATAAAATTGTTACAATCTGACAAAAACGAAAGTAGCAAGTTATTTTATCCTTCCTCGTCGCAAATATTCGCCTAAGCAGCAACGGGTTTGATTAACCTTCTTTACTATTTACAACGCATGTGCTTATAATGTGGACAACTTCTAAAAATATCAAACACATTTACGTAAAAGCTTTACTGTATAAGATATAAGCCTTTGTTTCAGCATTAGTAATTCTATGTTGAATTGTAGTAACATGGAATTCGACCTACTAATGAATAACAGTTTTTGAAATTATTTTTTTTTCAAATTGAAATATAATATGGTATGAACAGATGTTTCCAAACAGCTTAGTTCATTCTAAGTAAACAGCTAGGTTACATAATGTTTTACACCGAAAGATTAAATTGACCCCTAGAAGGTAATATATATATATATATATATATATATATATATATATATATATATATATATATATATAATAAATAATTGAAGTACCTAATAATTTAAAAATAATTATTTCTTTTCAGGTTGCGTCATGTCGAAGAAACGTAATGCAAATTACCTTCATAATTTTCTACTTAGAAAAAAAAAGCTTTATTTTGTTTATTTTTTCTGATACGATGTATTATACTACATTTTACAAAACCTGGTGACCTTTTTGTTTTTCTGTCACTATGAATTTCTTGTATGGATTAGGGGTAAATTGAGAAATACATAAAGCCGACGGGGGTCAATGGTGGAGGAAAGATTCAGAATGTCTGGTTTAGACTAATTTGTTTATCTAAGTTATTGTATTGATTTTGTATTACAGTAAATTAGAAAACGTTTGAATGTCATTAAATGCTAAAGAACTATTTTTGAAGACTAGCATAACCATAATATGTAATCATTCAGTAAGGTTAATCTAATGTATAAAATTAAGTAGGATTTTCCATTTTAGACCTATATAGCAATACATCTGACAACTAGATAGTTTTTTTATGAATGAACTTTGTTCTTTTTACCGCTAAGTTCTCATTTTGAATATGTCTTTCAGTTTAGTTTCTTTTAAAACTAATTATTCCTGCCACGAATAATATAAAATCGGACACATTTTTCTTAATGGCTTAACCAGTTTACACCTTTAATAAAAAAGATATAGTTTGGGTATTTTGCAATCTATTTTGTATATCAGACAAAGAATTACATTTATTTTTAAATTTTCTCCTGACAAAGCATTTTCGTCCACTGGGTTCTTTGTTTGAATATATCTTTTGGTCTGGTTTCTTTTTTTTTAACTAATTATTCCAGCTAGATATGATGCTAAACTGGAGACATTTTACTTCCGAGCCCAACGCTCTTAATAAAAAATAGTTTGGCTATTTTGTTATCTATTTCGTCTATAAGAACAAATAATTACATGCTTTATTTTAATCGTCCACTATCTGAATCTTATCCATGGAAGATTCTTTGTATTTTTTCTTTAAGGTCATAATAACACAATAGTTTTGTCATTTCGTTATTTCATCTATCAGACGCACCGTTACATAATTATTCCACTATTCCTTACATTACTTGTGCCTTATAATACTCAGTTTATTATTATCTTTGTTATTATTATTATTATTATTATTATTATTATTATTATTATTATTATTATTATTATTATTGGCTCACAAGGAGCTTTCACACAGGTCATCAGAGATCTCTCCTTGAAAACAGCCTGTGGTGTTTTCTAGAAGCTGAGTGACAACAAGTCTCCTAAGATTTCCAATACTCTCCATCTATTTCGATAATATTTGCAAATGAATTAGCATTATCACAAAAGATGCTTGCCATTGATTTCTTGTTGGCAGCGGCCATTGTTCTTCACTGAAATTTAAGTGGCAATAAGCTTCCCCAAGGCCCTAGTTCTCTTGACACATCCAACGGAGGTCTGGTCAGTGCTCTTTCCTCGGTCTTTCCTTCCTCCTTGACTCTACTCAGCTATTCGGTCTCACTCTTTTGGGGGCGGGGGACAATCATGTGGTAATGGGGGATGGGGGGGGTAGAGAACTTATAGATATGCAGCTTCAATGTTTTTTGTTCCATGTAGCACTTCATGTTTTGCCTCTGCAGCAATTTGTCTGGCCCGCGCTTGTGGCTCATGTATGTTAGTCTCCACATTCAAAATTATGCCTTAATATTACCGCTGTTTTACATATTGTTGTTTGTTTTATTTTTCGAGTTATTCCCCTGATTCCAATTTCTCCCATGCTTTATTCAAAGTTTTTCGGGATTGTTCCTAATGCTCCTACTATTATAGGTATTATTTTGATTTTCTTTTCTTTTTTTTTTACACAGTGATCACCACTTATCAAGGCCCGGAATCCACTCAGGGATAAGGGTTATTGCAAGTACATTACGTTAGTGTGGAGATTTGATGAAGTGTTTAATTAGGGGGGCGGTTCATTAGAAATTTGTTTACATTTTAGTTGTAGTCCGGAGGGAAGCAGGCAGACGGAACAGAGTTCCACAGGCGTGCACTTCTAAGAAAGAAGCTTTGTTCATGGAATCCACGTTTTGATTAAGGCACAGATATAGAGTGGGGGAAATTTTTCACAGTGGATTCAGCTAGACGGGTGTTTTTCGTGAAAGATTGGCGAGGGGGGGGACGAGAGATTGGAGTTCAGACGAGTACCTGCCATGAAAATAACGATAAAACAAGGATAGGCTCGCAACGTCTCTTCTGTGGGAGAGAGGTTGCAGGGTAGAGAAAAGGGCATCCCCCACTAAACCACGAAGTCTATGTTGTACTCTGTCAAGCCATGATAGGCTGTTTTTGGCAGCTCCTGCCCAGATATGGCAACAGTATTCCATCCTTGGGCGTACTTGGCTTTTATATAGATAGAGAATTGCATCAGTAGTGAGATATCTTCTGGAGCGGTAGAAGGATCCTACCATCTTTCCAGCGACCTTGGCAACAGACTTGATGTACGTGTTCCATTTCAGATCAGGAGTAAAGGTCAAACCCAGAAGCTTGTCAAAACACGGGGCCTCAGCCAGACGAGAGCCATCCATCACAATTGATGCCAGCTGAGGATCAGAGCGTTGATGATGTAAGGATAGGAGTTTGGTTTTTGGATGCATTAAAGGTAACCAGCCACATCTTCCCCCACTGAACCACGCGCTCGAGATCAGAGGAGAGAGAATCAGAGAGAACTTTGTCATTTACAGCCTTTGATGTGTTGCCGTAGATGGTCGTGTCATCAGCATAGATGTCAACGAATGATTTAAGTATATGTTTAGGGAGGTCATTGATGTAGATCAGGAAGAGAGTTGGGCCCAGGATTGACCCCTGAGGGACTCCAGCGTTTATATTGCAGGCCTCTGATTTTTGTCCATCTACCACTACTCTTATGAACCTATCGGAGAGAAATGATTTAATGATTGAGAAAACATTTCCAGTTATACCGTAGCTGGAAATCTTGTGAAGTAGACCCTTATGCCATACCTTGTCGAAGGCCTTTGATATGTCAAGAGCAATTGCCCTAGAAAGGAAGCCTTTGTCAAGAGATTCACTAATCCTGTGGGATATAACCGTCAGCACATCTGCAGTAGATCTTGCAGAGCGGAAACCATATTGTGTGTCACTAAGAAGGTTATTCCTGCTGAGGTGGTTGACTATTTTTCTATTTAATATAGATTCCAGCGACTTACTCATAACACACAGGAGACATTGGTCTGTACTGAGAGGGAGATGACTTATCACCTGAATTCTTAAATACAGGGCAAACTGATGAGGTCTTCCAGGGGTTCGGAAAGCACTTCTCCTGAAGGCAGCGCTTAAATAGTTTCGTAAGTATGGGAGCAAGTTCTGGTTGAAGCTTTTTTAACACTATAATTGGGATGCCATCAGGGCCAGTTGCTTTACTGGAATCTAGGTTTTTTATTAGCTTGGCGACCTCATGCACGGATATTTGTATGTTACCTAGCTTGTTCTGTGTTATAGGAGGAAATATGGGGAGTTGATGGCCTTCGTCGCATAGGGTAGAATTAGCTGTAAAGTTCTTTGCAAATTGTTTGGCCTTTCTGATGCTAACGAGATGACCTCTGGTCCATTGATAATGGTTGGTATAGAACGCACACTTCTGTTCAGGATCCTATTTGTTATTTGCCAAAACTGGTGGGATCCAAGCCGCTGATCAGCTACTTTGGATTTAACAGACTGGGCATATAGCTCTCTTGCATTTTTATTACTCTTTTACAGTGGTTGCTGGCAGACCTGAAAGCAGCTTCAGTCTCAGTGCATCTATTACGTTGGTAGCTATGGAAAAAGTGATTTCTGTGCGCGATAGCAGCAGCACATTCTGGGGAGAACCATGGCTGACTGTTAGGTTTTTGTTGGAATTTTATTGATTGTATGAATTGGTCTATGCCTACAATTGACCATTCGGTCAGATCTAATACTATAGAGGACACTTCCTTTTTAAACATGGAGTGCAGAGGTAAATCAGATATGAATGTACGGAAGCTATCCCAGTCAGCCATAGAGTATCGGTATACAGTACGGTGGAGGGGTACGTCTGGGGGCTTCTTACATTTCGTTTTTATCTTAACTGATACGACGAAGTGGTCGGAAGATCCTAGAGGAAAATGAACGGAACATGAACATAGCTCAGGGGAAGTTGAGAGAAAAAGGTCTAAGAGGCTTGCATATTGATCGGGTGTATCGGGCAGACGGGTGGATTCGCGAACAATCTGAGTGAGGTCATAAGCAATGGCAAAATCATGACAAAACCTCCCCTCTTATTTGAATGGGTCAGCCATTCCACGTTATGGACGTTGAAGTCACCAGAGATGTGGATGTTAGCCGAGGGATGTGAAGACAGTATGTGGTCTATTTTCTCAGATATGCTCTTAAAGATAGTAACCGCTGTTGTGAGGCCTATAGAGGGCAAATATAAATGCAGTGGTGTTAGCAAGTGCAACCCTGAAGCACATATAGGGTAAATTAGGATCTTCTCTAGAGATATCCCTGCCACACGGGAAGCCATCTTTAATGTAGGCACATATGCCATGCCCATGGCGATCTTGGGTGTCAGATTTAGCTGTTAAATTGGAGTATCCATTAATTATGAACTCCTCTAGGGGAGTGGTCGGCCCTATTCCAGTTTCACTTAGAAATAATATGTCCGGTTTCGTCTCCTGTAATTGGGTTTCAACCTCTGGAAGGTTGGAACGTAGACCCCTGATATTGGAGAAGGAGACCTGGTAGTAGGAGTCTACGTTGGAAGATGGGGTTCTAGGTGTAATCGAGTTTTTATTCTGGAGATATTTCATGTTGAGGTTTTGGGATTTGTGGAATAGGTCGGCATACTTGGTTAGAGCAGTACAGAGAGGGAAAGTAAGAGAGAAAAAGACAGGAATTTTTCTTTTTTGTAGCACACGAAAAGGTAAAGCCGTAACAATTACCCGCTAATATGGCATCGAGAGGCCCCACCAGAGACTACTGCATGGTTCAGATCCACTCACCAAATGGCAATACAGCAGTCCCAGTACTTTGCGCCTGCTGATAGGACAGCCTCCTTAGTGGTTAATCCAAGGTTCGGGTCCCTGACTATCAGGCGGATAACGTCAGCCCAGACAAAACGTTTACCTCCAGCACCCTTACTAGTGACATGGCCACAAGGACAGACAGAGACAGAAAAATTTCCGACATCTCAGACTACTGGTCACAAAGTACTACCGACCTTTAAGCAGCTTTTTCTTCACCCTTTGTCAGAAAAATCACTCATTGAATGAGGACTGAATGACAAAATAGGAGAATCGAGAGTTACTGGAGCTGCCGATAACATCCACTGTATTATCTACTCTCCATAAGGTTTCATCATCCATTTCAGCTCTCTAGCTAGCTCTGTGTATTTGCTCAGTTTCTCCTTTTCTTTGATATTTGTCCTGTGGTCAGCTGGAACACAAAGCCTACAATTTGACAAAATTTTTCTTTCTTGTTAATTATTACGTCATCAGGTCTTCTTGCTTGGATGGGTTTATCAGCTTGTATGTTCATGCCCCGTAGGATTTTGTGATTCTTGTTTTCAAGTGCTGTTGCCGACTTATGTTTATACCACTTGTCTGTGCGTCCGGATGCAGTTGTTTGCATAATTCTCAGTGTACAGCCCTCTCCACTTGGTCGTGTCTGTTCTTGTATTCCTTTTAGGCCAGTTTGCTGCATTCACTTACTATATGGTTTATCGTCTTGTTTTCTTGTCCATAGAGTCTGCATTTATCGTTTCTCGTGCTTTATCGATTTTGCTTTGATGTGGTTAGTTCTTATCGAGTTATATTGTTCTGCGGTTAATTGGGATTCAGTTTCTTGGCTTGTGTGTCCTTTTCGCATCCATGCCTAAGTGTGTTCGTTGTTCTCATCTTTTTTCATCCTTATAAATCTTCCATGTAGTTATTTTTCTTCCCATTTTCTTTTCTCGTTTTATCCTTTATCTCTGTTTTCTGTTTTGTCGATTTTTTCAGTGTCTTTCGCTGCCATGATTATACTTTCTGTGTTTTACGTTATGTATTTTTCTAATTCTTTCGTGTGTGTGTGTGTGTGTTATGCACACAGTCTTCTATACAAACTAGCCCTCTTTCGCCTTCTTTCCTTTTCACGTAGAGTGTCAGTCTCGTCTTTTGGGTGTAGTGCATTATGCATGATCATGAGTTTCCTGGTCTTCTGATCGAGGTGTCTCAGTTATTCTTTGGTCCACCCTATGAACAATCCTTAGTATCTTACTCGTGATACTGCCCATGTATTTATACCTTTTATTAGGTTTTTGCTATACAATTGTGTTTCTAGAAGTTTTCTTGTTCTCCTGAGATATTCCTTTTCAATTCTCTCTTTCATTTCTGTGGCTTTGATGGCGTCTGCTTCCAGAACTCCCAAGTATGTATAGGTGTTTCGTTCCCCTAGAGCCCTCATCTCCGTTTGGTTGAGTAGTTCCATGCTCTTCGTTGTCTCCAGTTTTCCCTTTCTTATAACTAATAGTGCGCGCTTTTTCACACCAAACTCCATTTGTATATCCTGCCTGAAGATTCTAGTAGTGTTTGTTAGTGTCTCTAGTTCTTTTTCAGTTCTTACAAAACGTTTCAAGTCGGTCACTCGTAGTGTTAATAATATTCTTATTAATAATATTCTGTTTGTTCTCTTATTGTTATTCTCATTATCGTTACAATTATTTTATATGATTATTATTTATTTTGCTGTTGTTGTTATTCTTCTTCCTCTTCTTCTTCTTCTTATTGTTGTGATTATTGTTGTTGTTGATGATGATGATGTGGGGGGTGATGGTAGTGGTGGTGGTGCTTCATTTATTACCATTCTATTTAATATCTTATTTCTTTTCTTTGGTTAATGATATTATTTTATTGCAATGATTAGTTCCATTCGTATCATGATATGAATATTGCTATTAGTACTAACATCATAATTTGTATTATACTTTTCTCAATATTACAATTATCATTAACATCATTAGTAGTAATAGGAGTAGTATTTACAATTTTGTCACTTAATCTAAGTTAGCGGGTAATTCCGGGACACCAGTAGGCTAGTAATAAATAAAACAATTTACGACAATGCAGATTTTATTACCTGCATTCTTTGTCAGAGAATATAATTTTACAGCTACTCATCAAAATTACTGTTTGCTTTTCATTTACTCAATGGTTAACCTCAAGGTTTCCTCTTATATTTCTTTGTGGGAAGTACGTTACTCTTTTATTTTTACATGGGAGTCACCACTTATCAAGACACTAAGGCCACTCGATGATAAGGGTTAATGAGTAAACGGTGGAGATCGAGCTTAGTAATCGTTAGTGATGGAAATTCGCTAGAATGTGATTAGTAACAGATCACTCAGTGGAGACTTTGTATGGTTTGTCTAAGACCCATAAAGAGGTGGTACCGTGGAGACCCATATTATCTATGATAGGGTCCTGTCAACATAAGTTAACAAAATGGTTGACAAGTATTTTAGAACCCGTTTTGGAACGTTATAGTTCATTTTGCATTAAAGACTCTTTTAGCTCTGCTAACTGTATGCAAAATTATTCTCATTCAGACAAATTTATGTGTTCTTTTGATATTTCTATCCTTTTTACTTGCATCCAAGTGTTAGCGACTATTAATATTTGTGCTGACGTCTTATATCGGAGTAAACCTCCAACTCCCCCAATTCCAGAAAATATTTTTGTAGAATTGATGAAATTTGTCATCATGTCGGTAGAATTCAGTTTTAACGATATTATGTACAGATAGACAGATGGTGTGGCCATGGGTTCACCGTTGGGACCAGCGTTGGCTAATATCTTTGTGGGTTTTCATGAACAGGTTTGCATAAACCAGACATTTATTTTCGTTACGTTGATGACACTTTCTGCTTATTTGACAACGAGACGAATGTGAATGTTTTTTTTTTCGTGTCCCTCAATAACGTTCAACCAGCCATTAAGTTTACGGTAGACAAGGAAACGAATTCTACTCTTCCGTTTTTGGATGTTCTTGTGTCCAAGACATCCTCGTGTTTTCTTAATTCTGTTTATCGTAGACCAACCTTTACTGATATCTATACGCGTTGGGACTCTTTTTGCCTTACAAACCAAAAGTACACTTTAATTAAGACTTTAGCACATAGGGCCTTGATTTGTTTTAAAGTTCATCTGGATGACGAGCTTAAATTTATTACTAAGACCCTTTGTAATAATGGTTACCCCTTAGATATTGTTGAAACTACTATTAATAAGAACGTTTCCAACTTTTATAAACCCAAAGAAATCATAGCTAATAGATGTCCTGTTTACTTACGTCTACCTTGGCTAGGTAACGTCAGTGACCGATTTGCTAAGCAAATTTCTTTGTCTGTGCAACGGTGTAAGTTTGCATCGAATACACGTGTTGTTTTTCAACCAGACCTATGTTGCCGTCCATTTACAAAGGTGTTCTCCTCCCCATTATAATTATTCTATTATTTATTTATTTAAATGTAGTTGCAGTGCGCACTACGTTGGGCGAACATCGCAAAGATTAGATTTCCGTTTGAAACAACATGTACCATCAAAGATTCGTTATGCAAATTTTTCACCCTCGGATGTTCTGAGTAATACGTATAGTTCTGCGATTTGAGACCACCTTATAAATAACCATGCGTGTGCCACGAATTTCAGTGCTGACATGTTTACGATCTTGAATAAGTCGCACTCTCCCTATCATTTTAAAATTCTAGAGACTATTTTTATTAAGTCTTTGAGACCTTCTCTCTGCAAGCAAAAAGGAAATCTTTTAGAACTTAATTTAATCTCTATGTAATTTTCCCCCCGTTTATTTTTCGTTTTTTATTCCTCCCTCCGCCGCCATATTCATGACATTATTTTTAAATCGTATTTTCCTCGATTTACCTCTGTTGAGCGAGGAACGAAACCTGGTTAGCTAACCTTTATTTTCATTTTTTATTTTTTTTAAATCATTATGTTTATTGGTCTATATTTAGCCATTATTAAATTCTGTACCCCCCTCCGAAAATTTTTCAAATATATATATATATATATATATATATATATATATATATATATATATATATATATATATATATATATATGCCCCTTGTCCGTTTAGTTCAATTGATTTCAACCGTATGGCGTCCGCCACAACAACTAAGTTGTTTGGAAATCCACATAGATTATTTGTTTTGGTGTAAAAGCGTATGTTGCAGTCATCTTCGGACTAAGAAATAAAAAATTTAAAGCCCTTTTTGTTAGACTGTCATCGAGCCCAAAGTTAGAGATAATAATGTAGTGAACACCTACAACTCCTCAAAAGTGGCACTCTCTATATTTGGACAAGAATTTAAAAAAAGTTGATAGACTACTTGGTGAAATTCAGTTACAAAAGTTACATTCCTGGAGATTGACGGTCCAATCTTCTGTACGGGCGACCCAAAAGTACAATTGCGAATTACTTAGGACTTATACTCAGCCATGGCTGCCGGAACGAGAGCATACTTCTCTCGTGGATTAAATAAAGGGTTCTGTTCGAAATTCCGTGTCGATTCCCGAGTTTGACATAAAGATTATAGAGTTCGACAGAAAGATTCCAGAGTTCGACAAGATACACTTGAAGAAGTCTGGGGGTTACATCGACCGAAACGTTATGCAAATAACACTCAAGATGTGAACAAAAGTCTAAAGAACCCAAATAATACGAATAAAAGTGTCTCAGTCTGGGATAGGACAAATGTGTGCGTGCAATCAGCACCAACCCTATTCAGGGTTTAACCGGCTTCCTCCGAAGGCGGAAGTTTCATGGGAGTATGAAATTCACAAGCGGTCCCCAGTCGCATGTATATCCCCGTTATGGGAGATGACGGCGTTAGGTTTTTGCGACTTTTTGCAGGGAGGTGTCGACGTCCTCCTACATACAGCACATTGACTTCCCAAATTGGTCACCCATTTTAGTAATGACCAGGCTCAACATTGCTTAACTTCGGTGATCTGACGGGAACCGGTGTCAACGTGATTATGATTAGGATAGGACAGATATAACCCGTTGATCGTTATCTGAAGGGTAGAATGACATCTGTATATCTTTCACTTGAGAAATAGATGCAGTTGATCTTCAAAATGAATTGTATGGAAACAAAGCACCGAATCTTTATCGATGCTCAGAACATATTTTGACGTTTCCATAGAGAAAGAAAACAGCTTTAAAATGTGTGTAAGACATCAAAACAATGCTGCAATTTTTAAATGTGCTTAAAATATTTTAAAATTTTAAAAAGGACAATTCCTTCAAAAAAAAAAGAAGAAATACCTTATGTTTGTAAATAGCCATCTGCGCTATGTTACACCGCATACAGCGCCTCATATTCCCAAAATGGTCACCCATTTAGCATTGATCAGGTTCAACGTTGCTTAACGTCGATGATCTAACGAGAACCGATGTGTCAACGTGATTATGCCGTATAATATTGTAATTCCCCATCAAGAATGCAAATAAACATATACGATTAATCATAACATTTGATGTTTTTAATCAGAATAACCGAAACAATTTAATGCACGAGACTGAAACAATTTCAATTTTGTTTCACTCCAGTAAACCTTCAATGGGAAAGCTGGACTTTCCTCACAGTAAGAAATCAGGATTGGAGGTAAACTTTAACAAAAGATCACTCGTCTACCTACAACCATTATCAGCAATTTCCCCCACTCTCTATCTGTGACTAAATCTAAACACAAAGTCTACGAAAAAAATTTTTTTCCTAGAACTTCCCGCCTATGGACCTCTGTTCTGCTGGCCAGCTTTCCAGCTGACTACAACATGGTCATTTGTAAGTCCAATGTAAACAAGTTCTTGTTGAGCCGTCCCGTTACTGATCACATTCTAGCGAATTTCCATCACTAACAATTACTAAGCTCGATCTCCACCGTTTACTCATTAACCCTTATCATCGAGTGGCCTTAGTGTCTTGATAAGTGGTGACTCCCATGTAAAAATAAAAGAGTAAGGTACTTCCCACAAAGAAATATAAGAGGAAACCTTGAGGTTAACCGTTGAGTAAATGAAAAGCAAACAGCAATTTTGATGAGTAGCTGTAAAATTATATTCTCTGACAAAGAATGCAGGTAATAAAATCTGCATTGTCGTAAATTGTTTTATTTATTACTAGCCTACTGGTGTCCCGGAATTACCCGATAACTTAGATTAAGTGACAAAATTGTAAATACTACTCCTATTACTACTAATGATGTCAATGATAATTGTGATATTGAGAAAAGTATAATACAAATAATGATGTTATTACTAAGAGCAATATTCATATCATGATACTAATGGAACTAATCATTGCAATAAAATAATATCATTAACCAAAAGAAATAAAATATTAAATAGAATGGTAATAAATGAAGCACCACCACCACAACCATCACCCCCACATCATCATCATCAACAACAACAATAATCACAACAATAAGAAGAAGAAAAGAAGAGGAAGAAGAATAACAACAACAGCAAAATAAATAATAATCATATAAAATAATTGTAACGATAATAAGAATAACAATAAGAGAACAAACAGAATATTATTAATAAGAATATTATTAATACTACGAGTGACCGACTTGAAACGTTTTGTAAGAACTGAAAAAGAACTAGAGACACTAACAAACACTACTAGGATCTTCAGCCAGGATATACAAATGGAGTTTGGTGTTAAAAAGTGCGCACTATTAGTTATAAGAAAGGGAAAACTGGAGACAACGAAGAGCATGGAACTACTTAACCAAACGGAGATGAGGGCTCTAGGGGAACGAAACACCTATAAATACTTGGGAGTTCTGGAAGCAGACACCATCAAAGCCACAGAAATGAAAGAGAGAATTGAAAAGGAATATCTCAGGAGAACAAGAAAACTTCTAGAAACACAATTGTATAGCAGAAACCTAATAAAAGGTATAAATACATGGGCAGTATCACGAGTAAGATACTAAGGATTGTTCATAGGGTGGACCAAAGAATAACTGAGACACCTCGATCAGAAGACCAGGAAACTCATGATCATGCATAATGCACTACACCTAAAAGAAGGATACTAACAGACTCTACGTGAAAAGAAAAGAAGGCGAGAGAAGGCTAGTTTGTATAGAAGACTGTGTGCATAACACACACACACACACACACACACACACACACACACAAAAGAATTAGAAAAATACATAATGTAAAACACAGAAAGTATAATCATGGCAGCGAAAGACACTGAAAAAATCGACAAAACAGAAAACAGAGATAAAGGATAAAACGAGAAAAGAAAATGGGAAGAAAAACAACTACATGAAAGATTCATAAGGATGAAAAAAAATGAGAATAACGAACACACTTAGACATGGATGCGAATAGGATACACAAGCTGAGAAACTGAATCCCCATTAACCGCAGAATAAGATAACTCGATAAGAACAAACCACATCAAAGCAAAATCGATAAAACACAAGAAAACTGTAAATGCAGACTCTGTGGACAAGGAGACAAGATGATTAACCATATAGTAAGTGAATGCAGCAAACTGGCCTAAAAGGAATACAAGAACAGACACGACCAAGTGGAAAGTGCTGTACACTGAGAATTATGCAAACACCTGCATCCGGACGCACAGACAAGTGGTATAAACATAAGTCGGCAACAGCACTTGAAAACAAGAATCACAAAATCCTACGGGGCATGAACATACAAACTAATAAACCCATCCAAGCAAGAAGACCTGATGTCGTAATAATTAACAAGAAAGAAAAATTTTGTCAAATTGTAGGCTTTGCTGTTCCAGCTGACCACAGGGTGAATATCAAAGAAAAGGAGAAACTGAGCAAATACACAGAGCTAGCCAGAGAGCTGAAATGGATGATGAAGAAAATCAAAATAATACCTATAATAGTAGGAGCATTAGGAAAAACCCCGAAAAACTTTGAATAAAGAATGGGAGAAATTGGAATCAAGGGAATAACTAGAAAAATACAATAAACAACAATATGGTTCATAAGAGTAGTGGTTGACGGGCAGAAATCAGAGGCCCACAGTATTAACGCTGGAGTCCCTCAGGGGTCCATCCTGGGTCCAACTTTCTTCCTGATCTACATCAATGATATCCCAAAACACATACTTAAATCATTCGTTGACATCTATGCTGATGACACGACCATCTATGGCAACACATCAAAGGCCGTAAATTACAAAGTTCTCTCTAATTCTCTGATCTTGAGCACGTGGTACAATGTTCACTTTTAATGCATCCAAAACCAACTTCTATCTTTATATCATCAATGCTCTGATCCCCATCTGGCATCAATTGAAATGGATGGCTCTCGTCTTGGGGAGGCTCCATGTTTTGATAAGCTTCTAGGTTTGACCTTTACTCCTGATCTAAAATGTAACACGTACATCAAATCTGTTGCCAGGGACGTTGGGAAAATGGTGGGATCCTTCTACCGCTCCAGAAGATATCTCACTACTGATGCAATTCTCTATCTTTATAAAAGCCAAGTACGTCCAAGGATTGAGTACTGCTGCCACATCTGGGCAGGAGCTGCTAAAAACAGCCTATCCTGCCTTGATAGAGTACAACATATGCTTCGTGGTTTAGTGGGGGATGCCCATTTTTTCTTTCCTGCAACCTCTCTCTCACAGAAGAGACGTTGCAAGCCTGTCTTTGTTTTATCGCTATTTCCCTGGCAGGATCTCGTCTGAGCTCCAATCCCTCGTCCCCCCTCTCCAATCTTTCACGAGAAACACCCGTCTGTCTGAAACTACTGTCAATAATTTCCCCCACTCTTTATCTGTGCCTAAATTCAAACGTAGATTCCATGAGCAAAGCTTCTTTCTTAGAACTGCACGCCAGTGGAACTCTCTGCCTCTTGCCTGTTTCCCACCTGACTACAACTTAGACGTCTTCAAGTCCAACATAAACAAACTCCTGACAAACCGCCCCCTTAAGACACTCTATCAAAACCCCCAATACTAATGATTACTACAATACTATCTCATTGATTACTGTACACGCAATAACCCTTATCCCTGAGTGGCCTTCGGGCCTTGATAAGTGGTGACCCCCATGTAAAAGAAAATATGTAAAACAGCTGAAATATTAAGTAATACATTTGAATGTGGAGACTAACATAAATGAGCCACAAGCGCGGGCCAGACAAACTGCTGCAGGGGCAAAACATGAAGTGCTACATGGAACCAAAACATTGAAGCTGCATATCTATAAGTTCTCTACCCCCCCATCCCTGATTATCACATCATTGCACCCCCAAGAAAAAGAGTGAGACCGAATAGCTGAGTAGAGTCAAGGAGGAAGGAAAGACCGAGGAAAGAGCACTGACCAGACTTCCGCTGGATGTGCAAAGAGAATTAGGACCTTGGAGAAGTTTATTGCCACTTAAATTCCAGTGAAGAACAATGGCCCCTGCCAACGAGAAATCAATGGCAAGCATCTGTTGCGATAATGCAAATTTATTTGCAAATATTATCGAAAGAGGTGAAGAGTACTGGAAATCTGAGGAAACTCAGCTGCCAGAAAACACCACAGGCTCTTTTCAAGGAGAGATCTTTGATGATCTGTGCGAAAGCTCCTTGTGAGCCAATAATAATAATAATAATAATAATAATAATAATAATAATAATAATAATAATAATAATAACAATAAACTGAGTATTATAAGGCACAAGTAATGTAAGGAATAGTGGAATAATTATGTAACGGTGCGTCTGATAGATGAAATAACGAAATGACAAAACTATTTTGTTATTATGACCTTAAAGAAAAAATACAAAGACTCTTTCATGGATAAGATTTAGATAGTGGACTATTAAAATAAAGCATGTAATTATTTGTTCTTATAGACGAAATAGATAACAAAATAGCCAAACTATTTTTTATAAACAGCGTTGGGCTCAGAAGAAAAATGTCTCCAGTTTAGCATCATATCTAGCTGGAATAATTAGTTTTAAAAAAAAAGAAACCAGACCAAAAGATATATTCAAACAAAGAACCCAATGGACAAAAATGATGAATGGAAGCTTTGTCAGAAGAAAATTTAAAAATAAATGTAATTCTTTGTCTGATATACAAAATAGATTACAAAATACCCAAACTATATTTTTTTTTTATTAAAGTTGTAAACTGGTTAAGTCATAAAGAAAGATGTGTCCGATTTTATATTATTCGTGGCAGGAATAATTAGTTTTAAAAGAAACTAAACTGAAAGACATATTCAAAATGAGAACCTAGTAGTAAAAAGAACAAAGTTTATTCAGAGAAAAAAAACTATCTAGTTGTCAGATGCATTGCTATATAGGTCTAAAATGGAAAATCCTACTTAATTTTATACATTAGATTGAACTTACTGAATGACTACATATTATGGTTATGCTAGTCTTCAAAAATAGTTCTTTAGCATTTAATGACATTCAAACGTTTTCTAATTTACTGTAATACAAAATCAATACAATAACTTAGATAAACAAATTAGTCTAAACCAGACATTCTGAATCTTTCCTCCATCATTGACCTCCGTCGGCTTTATGCATTTCTCAATTTACTCCTACCCCATACAAAAAAATCTATAGTCACCATGAAGTGACAGAAAAAACAAAAAGGTTAAAAAGAACCTTTCTCTTCTTTAGGACACCAGGTTTTGTAAAAAAAAAAAATAGTATAATACATTGTATCAGAAAAAATAAACAAAATAAAGCTTTTTTTTTTTTCTAAGTAGAAAATTATGAAGGTAATTTTATTACGTTTCTTCGACATGACGCAACATGAAAAGAAATAATTATTTTTTAATTATCAGGTATTTACTAAAGGGAGCGAATAGAACGAGTAGGACGAATTAAATTTGAAATTAAAGTTGGAAGAACTCCACTTTTGATGCATTTGACAAGTTGTTTTTGAAACTTCGTCTCGATAGAAATAGTAGAATCATGAGTATTTACCGGACCTAATTTAACACAGTTAGAGGTGCCCCCAGGATAGTCATCATTTTATTGACATATTCCTGGTGATCCATTATGAGAACGCCAGAGCCTTTATCGGGCTTCGTGATGACTAAAGATTTATTATGGCGAAGTGCTTTGATTGTACAATGTTCACTTCGCCATTTTGCTTCACAAAACGAAATAGGCGTGTCTGCATAAGAATCTGCGACGTCATTAAGTTTCGCCTTAAGGTCACTGGCCACAGAGTCGGAAACAGGAGAAAGTCTTTCTATTTGAGCAAAAAAGACTTCAAATTCAGCATATATCTCTTCACGCTTTGGGGGGTATGGGAGGAATGCAGAAGTCCAATATCATATATATATATATATATATATATATATATATATATATATATATATGATTGCTACTTCTTGATGACAGAAGCTTGCCATCTCTTCCGATTCAGAGCGTCTATATGCACGTAGATGGCTCTTCAAACCAGTTACACTCTTTCAAAATCATTCACAGGGATACAGGAGGAACTTGCCGGTATTTGTTGTTTATGGTAGGACTTCATTATACGCCTTTGAGAATATTGCAAAAACGCTTGTTGAATTAGAGAAAAAACAGAAATAGTACTGCAATACTTGTGTAGTCTGGAAAGCAGCATAGCCTCATACAATTGTTGGTCATGCCTGACATGGTTTACAAAACCTGCTTTAGCAGAAGAAACCTGCCACAGATTGTACACTTTAGTTCTTATTGCAATTTGGCAAAAATTGTGGATTCATCCTGCTTTCTAAATGTACACTTCAATACTGTATGTTTAAAACGCTTTTCCTCAAATTTTCTGCATCCTTCTGCAATTATTTTTCCCATTTATTTCGTTCTACAGTTTAAACTTCCCACTCGTTTGTAACAATCTCTAGCAACATGAGTTAAGCCCTTAATACATCCGTAAACCTTATGATGCTGCGGTCCTTTTCCTATGCAAAGCTCACCATAAAACAGTTGTTTTTGTATCCTATCATCTCTCATTATCATTCGGTGTCCAGTCCAACGTATTTGATTTTGAACGATCCTCATTTTCACGCTACAGCAGTTGGATTGTTGAGAGACAGCAGTATCAGGAGTGTAGGACCTTCAACTGATGCTCAGTGTTCTACGGATTCACTTTTGATGAAACCTTTCCAGAGCTTTACAATACCTTCGATATGTAGTTCAAGTTTATGATGCATACAGTAAACAAGTCAGGAAACATATCTCATACACTGATCTTTGTATTCACATTGATTCCTCTATTCAACCATGCACGTTTTTCAAGCTTACCAAAAGCAGCACTAGACTGAGCTATCCTGTGGGCTATTTCAGCATCTAAGATTTCATCTCTATTCGGCATACTCCCAAGATTTTTAAGGTATCAGTGACCTTCAATCTGCTCATATATATATATATATATATATATATATATATATATATATATATATATATATATATATAAATTAAATTGTAATTCAATGAATTTAAAAAAAAAACTCTCATTGAAATGAAATGAAGTGGTTGAGTTTCATATCAAAGAATTTTTATTATTCTAAGCAAGACAAAGAATGTTTTAGAAAATTAATCTCCTTAACCTATAGGGTTTCGATGTCTACCATCTCATCAGAGGAGAAAAAATATTAGCAAATAGTTATAAAGGTATGCACGCTATTTGCTAAAGTCAGTGAGACATGGAAAGTCAAAGTGAAAATGATGCATTTATCAGAAGTCCTGTATCAGGAGGATTTGTAGAAAAAGGATATGAATGTTTTTTAGATCCAGCTTGCTTGGTAAAATCCATGTTATACGTTCTCTACATCCGTTTGGTAATAATGTCCAAGCTATATATTGGGTAATCCGCATAGCTGTGTAGATATCCGAATCGGGCAAGTGTTTGTATAAATTTGTTTGTGGGTCCAGCGATAATAATTCAAGTCTGGTGGAAACCATTTCATTAGAAGTCTATATTATTTTTAGTGGGGCGAAGTGTTAGGGAGAGTAGGTAGTGGTAAGTGGTAGGAAGTGGGGTGAAACATATGTGCATATTCATCCCCATATACATATGAACACACATATACATACATACACACATACACATACACAGACATATATATACATATACACACATATGTATAAACATATATATATATATACACATACACACATACATACATATATATAAATAGATATCTCTTCAAAGAGAATTCAAAGAATCATAAAGTTTGACCGGTCGCTTAATTGAGGTCAGGTCGTGTACTAGATATAGAGACTTAGTTCGGGAAAGGGAAGAGGGGGAACAAGAAGAATATAGAGATAAGAACAAAAACAAAAATAAAGATAAAAATAAAATAAAAGGATGGGCCAAATACGTAAATGGAATAATTCGTTTTTTCCAGATTTTTCCTAGTTTCATCTCAAATCTCATTGTCAGTTTAAATCGTATTTGTTCCGTCAACTCAAGTTATATATACTGCCCATGCGGTGCTAATTATTATTAATTTTATACGTATCTATATTTCCCTTAGAAAGGAGGATTGACATAAGGTTTAGAATATACTAATGTTTATGAGCTAATTGTGAAACCAATCCTAAGATTATTGATGGAATGTTTTATCTTTGTTTTATGATCCTTACGGTAATAGTTCAATGTTAAATAAGCTGAAACAAAGGTAATAAAGTAATGATAATACCTTACTGAAAAACGTTTAAAATCAGTAATATCCATAACATTATGCTATTTAATAATATTTAACTGGGGAAATTTTCTACAACTGCATTCAAATATACACAAAGTTACCTATAAATACATGAACACATACACATATATATACACACATACACACACCAACACACACACACACACACACATATATATATATATATATATATATATACACGTACACATGCATGCACGCATACAATATATATTTTTACATACACGCAACCATACAGTTTATACACACATACGCTCACTTATTCTATATATACTTACATCTAAGCCCATATATACCCACATATAACACGTGTTCCATATATACCCAGATATATATACCCTCATATATACAAAAAAATATATTTAGATATAAAGAATGTATACCATTATTTAACACCGTTAATTATAACAATAATTAGTGTAGGTAACTTACCTAAATTCATCATAGATAATCTTTAACCCCTACACTGCTAATTTAACATTAATAAGATGAAAAGAGTGGGGTTGCGTAACTATGGTTATAGAATTGAATTACCCTAGTACCAACAGGGATGACGCATCAATGAGTATAGTTCTTTCTTGTTTATACGTACGGGTCTGGAGATTACCTTGCCATGGGGAATTTTTACTCCTTTTCTGGTTAGTAGATGGGGGCTTGATTTTAAATTCTTTAATTGGGAAGCTACATGTTTTTGGAAATACTATTATAATTAGATCTTAGAGTGCAAATTACGTGTAGGAGATTTAAAGTGTAGTATGTTAATGTGCTTATAGTAAGGCTCTACTTAACATGTGCATATATACAAAAGGCGGAAGTTATTTCATGTGTTAAATGAGGTGATTAAGAACCTATCTTTAGAAAATGAACATTATTATATTAGCAAAGTAATTGTTTAGATTTTAGTCAACACTGATGTGTATTTAGTCCTTTGTTTATACCTATTTATCATTTATACAGAGAGTGTATGTTATTTTATTTTAAGATGGCTGTATTTAAATTTTTTCTTGTGTTTACATCTGGACACTAGCTCATTCTTGGTATTTATTATGGGTTTGTTGAAGGTTATGATGTTAACTGCCTCGGATATACAAAGATTGCAAAACTTATCCCCTGGGGTATATGATCTAGATTTATTCAGTATTCTCCATTTAATTGAATATGGAATTTTCTTGTCCTCTAGGCTGTTGATTAATTTAGTTAAGGATGTACTATTATTATCATTGTTTTGAGATCTTTCATTTCTGAAGGAATGTAGGTGGTTTGAGATTCTTATTTTTATTAAGCTTGATGATGCACCTATATACGTGAGTGTTTTCCTTGTTTTATTACTGTTTATTTGTTCATCAGTCCCGTTGCTATTGAGTCCTATATTGGGGGGCTGGGCAAAGATGGGGCCTGCGGATTTATAGCCTACGTTCTGGTTAGTCCTAAACTGGTGTTCACTGGGAATTATATTATTGGATACGGTAGCCTGGCTGTTGTTGTTACTGTTATTATTATTCGAGCCCTCACCATATGTTTCCCTATGTATGCTTGCGTTCTGAACGCTTCGACTATATTGATTGTTTTCCTCGTTTGATTGGTTGTTTGTATGTTTTGGTAATTGCGTGACTGTGCAGGCGTATACCACGTCTTTGTGTATGCAATCGTTATTAAGGGGGCATTCATTTTTATTTTGGCAGTTACATTTGTTACTAGGTATTAGGTCAATTGGTATATCTAGCGCTTTTTTAATTTTCCTGTTATTTGTTGAAATTATTGCCTGTGCTAGATTAGGCATTGTGGAATATGAGATTTTTATGGAGTTTTTGTTCAATATGGTACTATATTTATGAGGGTATTTAAAAGATTTTTTCACTATTCTGAAAAATTCTTTTGGAATGTTAGTTTTTACATTGGAGCTGAAAGGAGGATTGAACCAAATTACGTCTTACTTTTCTCTTCTTATTAAAATGTTTTTGATTTGGGATTGGGCTGGTGGCTGTGTATTTAGTGAGGAAATTTGTATTGTTAGGAACATTTTGGCTTATTCTGTTGCTGTTATTTTTTATTGTCATATTATGAGTAATTACTGAGTGTAGTTTTCTCGCTAAAGGGTGTTTTTTGTTATATTCTATGCGTTCTTTATATCCTGAATTCCTTAAAGCATTATTGTAGAATGTCGATACCTGGTCAAAGGCTTTTTTGTCTGCTGATAGATTTGATATTCTTTTGGAGATAGATGGAACTATTGATTTGATTATTGACTTTGGGTGATTAGATTGTTTGTGTACATAAAATAGGTTTAGACTTGGTTTATGGTACGGGGTGTAAGATTCATAACATAGATTTAAAGATACGTCTAAAAAGTTGGAAGTTTTTTTATTTGGGTCGACATCTATTGTTAATCCAAAGTTTTTGAAAAATTCATGCAGTTTTTTGATAGTGTTGTTGTATTGTCTTGGTCTTGCGGGGGTGACGAATAATGCGTCATCCCTATATAGCCCCCCTTGCATGTTGTTGAATTCTATACTAATTTCTTTTAATAAATAAAGACCCACTAAGTCGGTTGCTTGTGCACTATCGGAAGATCTCATTATTATGTCGAAGTCATTAGGGGTATCTTTTCTTGTCCAATATTTACCTGCAAAATTAATTAGGGATCGTCTGGCTAATAAGATTAATTTAATTTCTAAATCCGTTATGTCCGAATGCTTTTTTGCAAATATTAGTGCCTTATTTAATAGTATTGGGGAGATTGAGTGATAGTAATTATTTATATCGAAAGTGATAAAGCTTAGTTGTTGCTTATCCTTAAGTTTCAATAACAACTGATTGTTAAATAAAAACTATTCTAAAGTATATATATACGTGAGCGTGTTTGTGTGTCTGTGTGTCTGTGTACATTTTTCTACGCAATAACTCTGTTAATTTTCAGTATACAGACTCGAAATTTGATATACAGGGTACTGAGATTTGGGAAAATCTACGTAATCGATTTTCGCTCAGAAATTTGGTTATTAAGGGTTCAAAGTTCAACGATTTGAGCTTTGAGAACTCTACCAAACTCCTCCGACAATTGGGAGTCTACACACTTGAAATTTTAGATATAGGTTCCTTAGACATGGATCTAACTTAATAATACAATTTGAGCCTAAAACAATAAATTTTAAGGGGTCATAATACGGGTCAAAGTTAAAAAAATTTTACCTCTGCGGTCTCTATCAAATAACTCAGACAATTTCTGGTCTAAACACTTGAAATTTGACATAAAGGGTATTCAGAGATAGGGCAAGCTTTTTAATCGGTTTGGGTCGAAAATATTTAGTTATCAATATATAAATGTATGTATGTATGTCTGCATGTCTGCCTAAAACTTTTGCTAAAGCCGACGGATTTTACCAAGATCAGTATCGTTTTAACGTTCGACGTTTCAGACGACAAATATCGAAAAATTGGCTAAAAACATTAATATCTTCACCTTCAACTGGGAACTTTTCTACAGGGGGTCGCTTTTTTCGCCGATATTTTCGAAAGTCATCCTCTCCTTTGGATTGTCTAGCTTTAATTTAAAAAAAAATTGACTTCCGGTTTGGCGGTGGTCGTAACAGTAAAGACGTCAGGGTTTTCCCCCCGTTCTTTTTCTCCTTTGCGGTACAGGTTCGAGCCTGCCTTCTTACTACCACTTTTTTGTTGCTTTTTTTTTTTTTTTTTGCTCAACAGACACATCAAAACACCCGGGGAACGCTTGGCTGAAATGCTAGTATATCTATATATCTATAAAATTTAACGTGTCTGTGTATCTGTCTGTCTGTCTGTCTGTGTGTGTACATTCCCCTACGCAATAACTCTGTCAACTTTTAGTCTACAGACTCGAAATTTGACATCCAAGGTACTGAGATTTGGGAAAATCTATGTGATCGGTTTTCGGCCAGAAATTTGGCTGTTAAGGGGTCAAAGTTCAACGATTTTACCTTTGAGAACTCTACCAAACTCCTCCGACAATTGGGGTCTAAACAATTGAAATTTTAGATATAGGTTCCTTGGACATGGATCTAACTTAATAACTTGATTTTAGCCCAAAACAATAAATGTTAAGAGGTCGTAATAGGAGTCAAAGTTAAAAAAAATTGACCTTTTTTTTTTACTAGCATGGGTTCCCGGCGTTGCCCGGGTGTTTGGAGGTGCATGCTGAGCCAAAAAAAAAGTCAATTTTTTAAAATTTTACCCCTATTATGACCCCTTAAAATTTATTGTTTTGGGCTCAAATCAAGTTATTAAGTTAAATCCGTATCCAAGGAACATATATCTAAAATTTCAAGTGTTTAGACCCGAAATTGTCGGAGTTCTTAAAAGAATATATATAGAGAGATTTGCTGTTGTTGTTTTTTTTTTTCAAACGATAGATTCGATTAATATTGGCTTCGCCTCGAAGCTCGATTTTTTGTTTATTTATTTTAGAAAGTCGCCCATTATTTGTTTGGACGTATATATAAAATTTTTATTTATTTATAAAACAGTAATCTCCGTACACGAGTGAAGTTCGATTCCTATAAACAGTTGAGCTATGCTGATGAGAGTTAATTAACTCTCATCAGCGTAGCTCAACTGTTTCTTGGGATCGAACTTCAGATCATGTTTCCACAATTCGCCGCCTTAACCGTTAGGCCACGAACCCCCGATGAATTTACTGTTTATTTTTATCGCTTATAAATTTAGATTTGTTGTTGTTGTTGTTTTTTTTTTTTTTTTTTTTTTTTTTTCAAACGATAGATTCGATTAATATTGGCTTCGCCTCGAAACTCGATTTTTTGTTTATTTATTTTAGAAAGTCGCCCATAATTTGTTTGGACGTATATATAACATTTTTTTAAAAATTTATTTTTATTATTTTTAAAACAGTAATCTACGTACACGCGTGTTTCGAGGGATCGAACTTCAGACCATGTTTCCACAGTCCGGACTGCCGGACTGTGGAAACATAGTCTTGGAAGTTTTTAACCTTTTAAACTATGCAAAAAAGAATTATTTTTTTATCATTCGTTTAAAACTATTTAGTCAGTAAGTCATTAAATCACTAGCAATCACTGCATCAACTTATTTTCTCGAATTCACTATAGTACCAGTAATAATTTCTTTTTCAAGGGATCATCAGTTGTTTACCATGAAACACTGTTTCGGGGATTTAATATATATATATATATATATATATATATATATATAATTATCCGAACTCAGTGTTCGGATATGTTTAAGTAATGAGCCCAAATGAGGGCGAAACTCGAGTCTATTACTTCCGGTTTTTTGGTTGTCATGGCTCCTGTAAACTGACGTTGTTTGACGGTAGAAACAATTATATAATCTCTCACATTATGAAAATATATATCTACTGGCATGGATGCCCGGTGTTACCCGCGTGGACATGAAATTTGGTTTGGACAGATCGTCTTTACTAAAGATATTGAGCACCCGTCCAGAAAATAACAGGAGAAGTAGGTGACAACCTGGACCCCCCCCCCTCCCAAATTAACCAAAACAACGTTTGTTTTAATAAAAATAGCAGCGAGTGCCTATGCGACCGCAAAATAATTAGCCGCGTAGGCAGACTCGAACCTGAAATACGAAAGAGAAAAAGAAGGGAATAAAAGGTAAGTGGTAAACGCTTTTGCCAACCGTACCATGACGACTTATGACATCATGGCTCTGAAAAAATAATGTTTATAAACATAAACGCTTACGTGACTTGCAAAAAATGGCGTCGTGAAAAGTAACACCCCTTGTAAGAAATGGTTCAGTTGGCCACCACAGAAGTAATCTTTTTTTTTTAATTCTCAGACATTATATACCAGAGGGATGGCTCTTTCAGATGTTATCAGTTTCGAGCTGGTCCGATGCGTTTGACGAATGATTTTTGCGGATATACGAACACACACACACAAACACACAAACCGACGTTTGAGACATATAATAGAAGATAAGGCAACAGGGGAAATAATTCTAAACCGGTTTCTAAGAAAAGCGATGTTGGCAATAATTCAAAATCAATCAAATTAAATATATATCATTATAAATCAACTTTAAATAACAATCTTAAATAAAACACTTAAATCACTTCTCTCGCTATAAACAGTAACTGACATACAGCTATTTAGTAAAATCGATTTTGTTTAATGTAATATGTAAATGAGGTTACCTCTTAGTCGTATATTGTGCAAGAATTATACTACATATAGAAATAAATGAAATAGGAAAGTAATAAAGCTTATATATATATATATATAATAAAGAAATTCTTGGACTTTTTACCCTTCACCGGACTATCCATTCATGTGAAATCTTTTTATCATTTTTCTTTTGCCTCCTATTCCCCTTACCTCACCCTTTTTTTTAACCAAGTAAGATCTGTGACTTACTTGTAGTTTCATTAAATACTTTTATATGCAAAATCCGATCTCGCATTTTGCTAATTCCTGCCCTCTGATAAGAAGGAGAGTATTTCTTCGAAACTCCGCAGATTAAGGACTATCCACTTATCTTGTGCTTCTTTTTTTAAAATTAAATATGTTTTTAACTCTTTTTCAAGATGTCTTTAAACATGTTTTATTAATCATTTGTTCACACACACACACACACACATACATATACTTTGATATAGTACAAACAGACAAGAATACGGATTTATGTATATATATATATATATATATATATATATATATACTTATGAAAATGATATCAATAATTATAAACTATTGCAGATACTAAACTAAAATTTAAAAAACAACAACTTATCATTTACGGTTATATTAAATTAATTGGAATTGAAGCCATACATTCCACTTAACTTTTATAATCAAGTTTATTACTATTTCAACTATAATATTTTAGTATTAGTTAATTCTAAACCTATAATTACGTTTGGTTGCGATTAGAAATTACACTACCCAATTGTTTACCTTAAGCGTAAAAAGTTAAAATTAAATTGATTTAAAGAGTTACCTCCCATAGAACAAATCCATCGATATATAAACTTATTTTTTATATATATTTTTTTGTTTTTATTTTTAACATTCGTTCTTTTAAAATACCTTACCCATTTCCATCCATATTCCACTAATAAGTAATGTTTATACAGTTCTAACGTCTTCACTTAATAGTGTTCAATGATTAATTCAGTGTATATTATAAATTAATTCAGTAATACGTTCAATTTAAAATGTTAGCATTAAAACTATTTTAATACTGACATTTTATATTGAAAATATTACTGAATAAGGTTTATAATTAGTGATATTGTTTTCATAAGTATGCAAACATTACTTAGAACTAATAAATTTACTAATTATTAAATAGAACATTTTGGTAGAATATTCATAAATTAATAGAACATGTTAGTACGAATAGTTGGGTTTAGTAACTTTATTTTTAAAATTCAAAATGGCGTAATGGAAACATATTATAAGGTATTTATAGCTTCTCTTCCAATTTTGGGATTTTAATCATGTTCAAACACACTTTATTTCCTTTTGACGGGTTGAGTGTTGCTATTTCTTCTGATGAGTTAAGGCCCTAATAGATTCACTGATTGATATAATAACTAAATGATTGATTTTACGCTACGAAACAGATACTGTCAAGAATTGTAAATGTCAAGTGAATTAAAGGAATAAATTATAAGATGGTCAACATCATGAACTTTGGAATATAGTCTTTTGTCATTTATTCACCATATTGCTCTGTAATTACATTGAGCTTCTTAAATAAGGATTGGTATATATTATAAGAAAATATATTTCCACAGAAATATATATGTGTGTGGGGGGTGTTCAAAAGTGTGGAGTCATCAACATTTGTTATTTATGTACTCTGTTTATTATTTTATATATATATATATATATATATATATATATATATATATATATATATATATATATATATATATACTAGCAAAAGTACCTGTCATTGACTGGGTTCAAAAACAGCTTAAAGAAAATGGACTCTGATTTATGAAAGTATGATAGGTTATGAAAAGGAAGGGTTGTAAAGAGATAGCTTCGAATTTGGGGGTATCAAAACCAAAGCAAAATATAATGAAAATAAAAATAAAATAGATAAACCCCATAATTTATTATATCATACCTGTTCACACGGAAACACTTATCACAATATTCTGTGGATCTATATCAAAAAACCCTGTTAAACTTTGTGACATATTTCCATTCTATGGAGGTCAGGCTCGAACGAACACCCCATAATTTTATTATACAATATTTCTTCAAATTATCAAAGTATACTTACGCAGATAGATATGGAAAGTCTTTATTAAAGTTTGTGCCAATTTTCATTCTATGGAGGCCAGGCGCGAACGCATATCTCACAATTTTATTATACCATCCCTATTTAATGTAAAACATACTTATCAAAGTATTATTATGTACATCTATATCAAAAACACTTGTAAACATTTTTTTTTTTTTTTTAAATTTTTTTTTTCCATACTTTGTGGACCAGGCGCGTACGCAGACCCCACAATTTTAATGAATCATCATTATGCCAGATCAAACATACCAATTCCTGTGTCTCGATACATCTTCTATCATTATATGTGATCAGTTTTCTATAATAGTCAACCATATAGAAGCCTATTCGTGACCAGACACACACGCAGACGTTCAGTTTGATATTATATATATATTGAGAGATGGGATAGAATATTTTAAGTTTTAAATTATTTGACAGAATACATAAAGATGCTTTTAATGAATTTAAATTGATGTTAAAGTCAAGTAATTAAGGCTTAATCATATAGTTGGCATGACAGCCACGAATACTCTGACGCAATACAATCTTCTAGGCATTTACTTTGGCAATTCACAATAGATTAACTATGTTAAATTTTGACAGTTCAATAAAGGTTAATCAGAAAGAGAAATTGAGAGAGAGAGAGAGAGTGAGAGATAGAGAAAGAAAGAGAGATATAGGTGATGGAGAGAAGGGAAGTTGTGAAACAGGTGTTTTGCTAATCATTAGAGATAAGTGCTGTGCGAACAAATAAAATGCATTTTAAGGCGTATAAAACACGTGACCCTTTACTTCCTAAAAAAACCGCAAGTATGAATTAAACATCATTTTACGGTAACATGTGTTAACTATTGTAAGAACTTGGCATTACCCAGGATAAATCACACACACACACACACACACACACACACACACACACGAGCATTTGGGAAGTGATATACAAATTACCATTAGCGTATGAAGCGATGCTCTTTCTGCAAACAAATTGAGCTTAGGTACTTTGGACAATGTCAAGACATTGTTAATTCGCTGTCCGCATAGCAGCAGCCCTATAGAGCAACGGTTAAAAGATCCGACTGTCGTTTTAACGATCGGGTTTCGATCCTGGCTTGAGGTAGTTGCTCGTCTAGCTGCACTGATGAGCTGTGAAACAGCGAAACAGTACTGTATGTGGATGACTATAATGCGACTTATCTTAGGTTGAGCATTTGAGAAGTGATATACAAATTACCATTAGCGTATTTGAGCTTAGGTACTTTGGACAATGTCAAAATATTGTTTATTCACTGCCCGCATAGTTGTATAGCGCAACGGTTAGAAGCTCCGACTGTCGTTTGGGCGATCGGGTTTCGATCCTTGCTTGAGGTAGTTGCTTTTCTAGCCACACTGATGAGCTGGAAAACTCGTACCCAGAAAACTCGTCCCTTATTGCTAGGTAGGAAAACTGGTCCCTTATTGAATAATTACCGATTGAAAACACTTTTTATGACCGTTCTTGAAGGAGATATTGTTTTAAAAGAGACTATACCTGCCCCAATATTTTTTGTTTAAATATTTTTACCTGTTCACTGTTGTTTTTTAAAAAATAAATTCGATTTTCTAAGTGTCAGTTTTCTACCTAACTAGCTAAGTTATTAGTGGTTTCACTTATATTAAAGCGTTTATTCTGTTCAAAAACGAGACTACAGACCGCATAATATTTTTTTAAAATATTTATACTTATTTACTGTTGTTTTTAAAAAGGGCAAAACCGATTTTTTTCTACCTAGCTGGATAAGTTATTAGTGGTTTAATTTATCTTGAAGCATTTATTCAGTAAAAAAAAAAAAGTAGCGCCCAGTGTTACGTGAAAACGAGAAATAAAGTCCGACATGAGGGGATCACATCTTAGGGGTCTTGATAATCGCTAAAAAATAAAAAATTGAAGAAAATACTGAGGGAGATTATGTTTTTAAAAGAGCCCCACCCTCCCAAAGAAAATTGTTTTTAAAAGAGATTATGTCCCCCATGATATTTTTAAAAAATATTTGTACTTGTTCACCGTTGTTTAAAAAAAAGTAAATTGATTTTTGAAGTGGTCGTTTTCTACCTAGCTTTGTAAGTTTTTAGTTTTTCGACTTATTTTAAAGAGTTTATTTAGTTAAAAAAAAAAAAAAAAAAAAACAAGTGATGTCGAGTGTTACTTTTGAACAAAATGTGGCCGACATGAAAGGATCACGTCTTAGGAGTTTCGATAATCCCTCAAAAATAGAAAATTAAAGAAAATACCGCGGTAGATATAGTTTTAAAACGAGCTACCCCCTCCAAAAGAAAATGAATTTGTATACTTTAAGTAATGTCCAAGATCATTGCTCGTAAAAAAAAAGCGACCGCAAGTGGATATGGTTGATTATGTAACGAAACCGAAAGGAAGACACGAAAAACGAAACCTGTTTTTTTATAAAAAAAATAACTTTTTTTTTAAAAAATGTTTTGTTATTACGAAACAAACAAAAACAAGAATACACTTTTTGCATTATCAAATAATTAAACAAGTATTTTATTTAGAAAAATTAATTTAGTTTAAACACTTTTTGTGCCCACGAAACAACAAAAGGCACTTGTGCAGTATACGGACGACGGCCATCTTTTCTTGGTGTATTTCACTACCAAAATACATAAGTACCGCGTTTCCTTTTTTGTTGTTTCGTAATTACACAAGAATTGTTTAAACTAAATTAATTCTTCTGAATAAAATATTTGTTTTCTTTGATAATACGTAAGTGTTTTCTTTCTTTTATTTTTGTTTCGTAATAACACAAAAGGTGTTAAAACTAAAGTATTTTTAAAATAAATATATGGTTTCGTTTTTCGTGTCTTGACACCGTGATCAAGTTTATTGTTTTAAACAAGAGTTAAAAATAATTTATTTAAATATTATGGAAGTGCGCCGTCGCCTTTAAAAACAAGAACGGTCATAAATGTGTTCTCAATCGATATTTATTCAATAAGAGACCAGTTTTCCTACCTAGCAAAAAGGAACGATTTTCTGGGTACGAGTTTTCCGGGTACGAGTTTTCCGAGTACGAGTTTTCCGGGTACGAGTTTTCCGAGTACGAGTTTTTCGGGCATCATATATATATATATATGTATATATATATATATATATATATATATATATATATATATATATATATATATATATGTCTGAATACGCTATATACTAATTTTCAAGTCTCTAAATCAGAAATTCGTTGAATATAAAGGTTGAGAAGTGTCCTCAAATGACAATGTATTTAAGGACACTTCTCAACCTTTATATTCAACGAATTTCTGATTTAGAGACTTGAAAATTAGTATATAGCGTATTCAGACATGCAGAAAACTTTTTAATCGGTTTTTATCCGGAGAAAAAGGCTGCTAAGGGGTCAAAATTTTTAAATTGGTAGTTGGAGGTCAATCGGATTTTTATGTTTGTCAACTGTTTCACGAGCTTTGAAAACACTTTTTAAGGGTCTTGGCAAGCTGGTCCAATAGTTATCGTACTTGACTCACTGTCTTTAGGTTTTGGTTTCGATTTCAGCTCTAATATTTTTTTTTTTACGTACAAAAAAAAAAAGCTATCTAGAAAAAAACATAATACTCGCATGCACATGTATACGTTTCCTCCCGTGTTTTTGTTTTTTTACTTCATTTCTTTAAAAAAAAAAAAAGTAACATCACGTTTAATACCAACAACGCCGGGTATGTCTTTTAGTATTTTTATATACATCTCATATAATATTTCCTTAATCGTTATTAATCTCGATTTTAGCTGTGTTGAGCGAGGTTCGAAACCGGTCAGCTAACCTTTTCACTTTGTAATTCATCATCATTAATAAATGCGGTATTTATATAGCTATTATTAAATTTTATACTCCTACATATATAATTTTTTGTGTGTGTACAGATATTCATATTAAAAACCCTTTTATCTAGCTATTTATTAAAAAGGAAAATACAACTTTGTTATATATCGGTCGTGGAATCACAAGCATCTGCAAACGATCTAGCTAATTTGCATATTCTTTTAAACATTCATTTTAATTAATCCCCTATTAGTTTTTTTTCGGCTTTCTTATGGGATGGTCATCTTTAGTTTACTATTACGTGTATTTATATCCATGCAGATATAACCTAGTTATATAGTTGATATAGTAGTAGAACCTAGTCCAGGAAGTTCCAAAAATCGAAACAAAAACCTTGCTTCCTCAACATGGAAAACAAGTTGTGCTACTGCACAAATGTACCTGGATAGTTTACTTTCCTTGGTTTACCACATAATTCTTCAGACTGGCGTCTTTTCATAGGTTCTTCCAAGCGAAGTCTCAAAGCTGTGCTCTTGCAAATTTG